>NC_087210.1:1441389-1568889 GCF_015104395.2 Macrobrachium nipponense | reverse complement strand
TTTTTATACGCACATTTTAGAGTGGTTTTATACATACAGTCTAAAAGTTCACTTGGCAGTAGTTTCAAGGAAGTAATTATGCTGTATTTTTAAAGAAACAACCCTTTTTGTTATGTAATAATACAGCAATTTAATTCATATTTTTTTTTTTTTTTTTTTTTTTTGCGAATTTTGGGGGCTGTTTGCCGACTCCAATCTGCTGCCCTCTCGGGGGATCGATTAAAAGAAACTGGTCGTATGAGAGAGATTATGAACTGGAATATCGGCTAGGTGGGTCATATGGCTGCGTTCAGACGGTGTATAACATTAATCTTCGGAAAAGCGTTTCAAGTGCCTGAATCGTGTATTAAGTTTGACTGCTGTTGGGGAGATGGTAAAGATTTTATGTAGTTCATCTGTGTAGCTTCACACACACATGTAGCTTCACACACACATACGCACACACAGAAAAGGCAATATGTCGTTCAAATTTGCTTTCGAGTTTTCAGTCCGCTTTGCAACCACTTGAACGCAGCCACCACCGGGACCATTAGCGTTTCCTGCTAACTTTAGCATAGTCAGCGTAGACCAACTGTCATTGGTCGACTTATTTTATTTGTTTATTTATTTATTGTATTTATTTATTTTCTTCGTGGTTTGTCCTAATTGGATCTGAGAAAGCTTTTTATGTTTTAGAACTGTACTTTGTATATTATATATCTATAATATATATATATATTATAATATATATTATTTATAATATATATCATATATATATAGATATATATTATTAGATATAAATATTACTCATACTATTATATATATTATATATATAATATATTATATTAATTATATGTATAAATATATATGTTTAATTTATTAATTATTCTTATTTATATATATATCTATATATATTATTATATATCTATATATATATAGATTATATATATATATATATATATATAGATATATATATATATATATATATTATATAGCGTTATCTATATATATTTATATATTATATATTATATATAATATATATATATATATTTTATATTTATATATATTATACTATATATATAGATATATATATATAATGTTTGAATATACAATGGCTTAAGATACCCTACTGATAATCTACTCTATAGATGTGCAATAATAATATACATTAAAAGTCTAATATACAGAAGCTTTATGATAACATACTCTTAGTCAGAGATATACTGTAGTTTAACGATAACATTAATAGTCTAATATACAGAAATTTTGACGGTAGTGTATTGATAGTCCAAATATACAAAAGTTTTATTATTACCAACTGAAAATGTAAAATACGTACACAGATATATTGATAACATTTATAGTCTTATTAATATTTTAATATATTAAAGTTGAATGATGATATACCGATAATCTAACTATACAAAAGTATGATGATTACATAATATTTTAATATACAAAAGTTGAATGTTAACATACTGATAGTCTAAATATACAAAAGTATAATGATAACATATTGATGTTTTATTATACATAAGATGAACGATATACTGATTGTCTAAATAAACAAGAGTATAATGATAACATGATAATAATCTAATATACAAAAGTTCAATGATAATATTCTGACAGTCTAAATTTACAAAAGTTGAATAATAACATTAATATTTCAATATACAAAAGTTGAATGTTAACATACAAAAGAAAAGAGTATAATGATAACAGTCTATAATAGTCAATAAATATGAAAAAGTTGAATGATGTAACACTAATAATCTAAATATACAAAAGTATAATGATAGCATATCATATTCAAACTTCATAGACTAAAAAAAACTTATTGCTAGTCTCTCTCTCTCTCTCATTGTTTAGAAATGCCTGGCTAATATACACGCGAGTATGTACAAGGATAAACCGCTTCGAATATGCACAAAATGACTGGGCTTAATTACGATCGCCTATGTACAACCGCAAACATTATTAAGTTGACTGCAAAGGAATTCTCACGACCGACCAAAATGGACGAATTATAGGAAAAAAAAGACCCAAGAAGATCCAGTGATAATCATTATTATAGATATTCTTCAGCAAAAAAAAGTGAAAACACTATTTCGTAATAGCGAGAGATTTCATAATGGATGTGCTTCGACCTTAAGCTAAATATGCTATTTTTTTTTTTCCTTTTACGTTTTTTTTCATGTTTAAACCTGACCACAAAAAAATATATATACAAAGACTGGCTGTTAATTCTTGTGATGTTTTTTTATTTCATGTATTTAGATTTTCTTCAGATGGCTTTGTGTGTGTGAGTTTTTTTATGGGTGATTTTATGGTAACGTTGTACTTGACGGACTGATAATTGGTGTGTCCTAACACTTTCTTGCTTATTTTTTTGCTATATTCTTCCACACAACACACACACCACAGTAATACTTTAGTAACTGTTTAATAACAATAATAACTAATGGGGTAAAATCTCATCTAATTTAAGCCAAATTTCAAGCACTGTGACCTGTGATGGTCAAGTCATTCACCGTTGGAAGGAAAACAGAGTAGAAAGGTTTGAAAGGTGTACCAGGAGAGAAACTGAGAGTAGAAAGGTTTGAAAGGTGTAACAGGAGAGAAACTGAGAGTAGAAAGGTTTGAAAGGTGTAACAGGAGAAGAAACTGAGAGTAGAAAGGTTTGAAAGGTGTAACAGGAGAGAAACTGAGAGTAGAAAGGTTTGAAAAGTGTAACAGGAGGAGAAACAGAGAGTAGAAAGGTTTGAAAGGTGTAACAGGAGGAGAAACAGAGAGTAGAAAGGTTTGAAAGGTGTAACAGGAGAGAAACTGAGAGTAGAAAGGTTTGAAAAGTGTAACAGGAGGAGAAACAGAGAGTAGAAAGGTTTGAAAGGTGTAACAGGAGGAGAAACAGAGAGTAGAAAGGTTTGAAAGGTGTAACAGGAGGAGAAACAGAGAGTAGAAAGGTTTGAAAGGTGTAACAGGAGGAGAAACTGGGAGTAGAAAGGTTTGAAAGGTGTAACAGGAGAGAAACTGAGAGTAGAAAGGTTTGAAAGGTGTAACAGGAGAGAAACTGAGAGTAGAAAGGTTTGAAAGGTGTAACAGGAGGAGAAACAGAGTGTAGAAAGGTTTGAAAGGTGTAACAGGAGAGAAACTGAGAGTAGAAAGGTTTGAAAGGTGTAACAGAGGAGAAACCAAAAGAGAGAGTAAAGGTTTTGAAAGGTGTAACAGGAGGAGAAAACAGAGAGTAGAAAGGTTTTGAAAGGTGTAACAAAAAGGAGAGAAACTGAGAGTAGAACGGTTTTGAAAGTGTGAACAGGAGAGAAACTGAGAGTAGAAAGGTTTGAAAGGTGTAACAGGAGGGGAAACTGAGAGTAGAAAGGTTTGAAAGGTGTAACAGGAGGAGAAACAGAGAGTAGAAAGGTTTGAAAGGTGTAACAGGAGAGAAACTGAGAGTAGAAAGGTTTGAAAGGTGTAACAGGAGAGAAACTGAGATTAGAAAGGTTTGAAAGGTGTAACAGGAGGAGAAACAGAGAGTAGAAAGGTTTGAAAGGTGTAAACAGGAGAAAAGAAAAAACTGAGAGTAGAAAGGGTTTGAAAGGTGTAACAGGAGGAGAAACTGAGAATAGAAAGGTTTGAAAGGTGTAACAGGAGGAGAAACTGAGAGTGGGAAAGGTTTGAAAGGTGTAACAGGAGGAGAAACTGAGAATAGAAAGGTTTGAAAGGTGTAACAGGAGGGGAAACTGAGAGTAGAAAGGTTTGAAAGGTGTAACAGGAGGAGAAACTGAGAATAGAAAGGTTTTTTGAAAGGTTTGTAACAGGAGGAGAAATCTGAGAGTAGAAAGGTTTGAAAGTGTAACAGGAGGAGAAAACAGAGAGTAGAAAGGTTTGAAAGGTGTAACAGGAGGATAACTGAGACTAGAAAGGTTTTGAAAGGTGTAACAGGAGGGGAAAACGAGAGTAGGAAGGTTTGAAGATTTGTAACAGGAGGAGAAACTGAGAATAGAAAGTTTGAAAGGTGTAACAGGAGGAGAAACAGAGAGTAAAAAGGTTTGAAAGGTGTAACAGGAGGGGAAACAAGAGTAGAAAGGTTTTGAAAGGTGTACAGGAGGAGAAACAGAGAGTAGAAAGGTTTTTGAAAGGTGTAACAGGGGAGAAACTGAGATTAGAAAGGTTTTTGAAAAGGTGTAAACAGGAGAGAAACTGAGAGTAGTTTGAAGGTGTAACAGGAGGAGAAACTGGAGTAGAAAGGTTTGAAAGTGTAACAGGAGGATAAAAACAGAGAGTAGAAAGGTTTTGAAAAGGTGTAACAGGAGGAGAAACAGAGAGTTAGAAAGGTTGAAGTGTAACAGGAGAGAAACTGAGAGTAGAAAGGTTTGAAAGGTGTAACAGGAGAGAAAACTGAGAGTAGAAAGGTTTGAAAGGTGTAACAGGAGGAGAAACTGAGAGTAGAAAGGTTTGAAAGGTGTAACAGGAGGAGAAACAGAGAGTAGAAAGGGTTTGAAAGATGTAACATTGAGAAACTGAGAGTAGAAAGGTTTGAAAAGTGTACAGGAGGGGAGAACTGAGAGTAGAAAGGTTTGAAAAGGTGTAACAGGGAGGAGAACTGAGAGTAGAAAAGGTTTGAAAAGTGTAACAGGTGGAGAAACAGAGAGTAGAAAGTTTGAAAGGTGTAACAGGAGGAGAAACAGAGAGTAGAAGGTTTTGTTTAAAAGGTGTAACAGGAGGATAAACATAGAGTAGAAAGGTTTTGAAAGGTGTAACAGTAGAGAGGAACTGAGAGTAGAAAGGTTGAAAAGGTGTAACAGGAGAGAAAACTGAGATTAAAAATGGTTTGAAAGGTGTAACAGGGAGGAGAAACTGAGAGTAGAAAGGTTTGAAAGGCGTAACAGGAGAAACTGAGAGTAGAAAAGGTTTGAAAGGTGTAACAGGTAGGAGAAACTCAGAATAGAAAGGTTTGAAAGGTGTAACAGGAGGAGAAACTGAGAATAGAAAGGTTTGAAAGGTGTAACAGGAGGAGAAACTGAGAATAGAAAGGTTTGAAAGGTGTAACAGGAGGAGAAACTGAGAGTAGAAAGGTTTGAAAGGTGTAACAGGAGGAGAAACTGAGAGTAGAAAGGTTTGAAAGGTGTAACAGGAGGAGAAACTGAGAATAGAAAGGTTTGAAAGGTGTAACAGGAGGAGAAACAGAGAGTAGAAAAGGTTTTGAAAGGTGTAACAGGAGAGAACTGATGAGTAAAAGAAAGGTTTGAAAGGTGTAACAGGAGGATAAACTGAGAGTTAGAAAAGGTTTGAAGGTGTACCAGGAGGAGAAACTGAGAGTAGAAAGGTGTAACAGGAGGAGAAACAGAGAATAGAAAGGTTTGAAAGGTGTAACAGGAGGAGAAACTGAGAGTAGAAAGGTTTGAAAGGTGTAACAGGAGGAGAAACTGAGAGTGGGAAAGGTTTGAAAGGTGTAGGGCAGGAAAACTGGAGACTGAATAGAAAAAAAGGTTTGAAAGGTGTAACAGGAGGAGAAACTGAGAGTAGAAAGGTTTGAAAGGTGTAACAGGAGGAGAAACTGAGAGTAGAAAGGTTTGAAAGGTGTAACAGGAGGAGAAACTGAGAGTAGAAAGGTTTGAAAGGTGTAAACAGGAAGGATAAACATAGAGTATAAAGGTTTGAAAGTGTAACAGGAGGAAGAAACAGAGAGTAGAAAAGGTTTGAAAGGTGTAACAGGATGAGAAACTGAGAGTAGAAAGGTTTGAAAGGTGTAACAGGAGAGAAACTATGATAGAATGTGTTGAAATGTGTAACAGGAGGAGAAACTGAGACAGTACAGAAAGGTTTAGAAGCGTAACAGGAGAGAAACTGAGAGTAAAAGAGTTTGAAAGGTGTAACGAGGAGAAAAGAGAATAGAAAGGTTTGAAAGGTTAACATGAGGAGAAGACTGAGAAAGAAAGGTTTGCAAAGGTGTTAACAGGAGAGAAAGCTGAAGTGGGAAAGGTTTGAAAAGGGTAACAGGAAGAGAGAACTGAGAGTTCAGAAGAGGTTTGAAAGGTGTAACAGGAGGAAAACTGAGAGTAGAAAGGTTTTGAAAGGGTTTCACAGGAGGAGAAACTGAGAGTATAAAGGTTTGAAAAGGTGTTAACAGAGAGAAATTGAGATTAGAAAGGTTTGAAAGGTGTAACAGCGAAGAGAAATGAGAGTAAAAAGGTTTGAAGGTGTAACAGCGAGGAGAAATTGAGAGTATAAAGGTTTGAAAGGTGTAACAGGAGGAGAAATTGAGAGTAGAAAGGTTTGAAAGGTGTAACAGGAGGAGAAATTGAGAGTAGAAAGGTTTGAAAGGTGTAACAGGAGGAGAAATTGAGAGTAGAAAGGTTTGAAACAGGTGTAACAGGAGGAGAAATTGAGAGTAGAAAGAAAGGTTTGAAAGGTGTAACAGGAGGAGAAATGAGAGTAGAAAGGTTTGAAGGTGTAAAGGAGGACGGAAATTGAGAATAGAAAGGTTTGAAAGGTGTAACAGGAGGAGAGAGGTAGAAGGTTTGAAAGGTGTAACAGGAGGAGAAACTGAGAGTAGAAAGGTTTGAAAGGTGTAACAGGAGGAGAAACTGAGAGTAGAAAGGTTTGAAAGGTGTAACAGGAGGAGAAACTGAGAGTAGAAAGGTTTGAAAGGTGTAACAGGAGGAGAAACTGAGAATAGAAAGGTTTGAAAGGTGTAACAGGAGGAGAAACTGAGAGTAGAAGGTTTTGAAAAGGTGTAACAGGCAGGGGATAAACTGAGAGTGGGGGAAAGGTTGAAAGGTGTAACAGGAGGGGAAAGAAACTGAGAGTAGAAAGGTTTTGAAAGGTGTAACAGGAGGGGAAACTGAGAGTAGAAGGTTTTGAAAGGTGTAACAGGAGGGGAAACTGAGAGTAGAAAGGTTTGAAAGGTGTAACAGGAGGGGAAACTGAGAGTAGAAAGGTTTGAAAGGTGTAACAGGAGGGGAAACAGAGAGTAGAAAGGTTTGAAAGGTGTAACAGGAGGGGAAACTGAGAGTAGAAAAGGTTTGAAGGTGTAAACAGGAGGGGAAACTGAGAGTAGAAAGGTTTGAAGGTGTAACAGGAGGGGAAACTGAGAGTAGAAAGGTTTGAAAGGTGTAACAGGAGGGGAAACTGAGAGTAGAAAGGTTTGAAAGGTGTAACAGGAGGGGAAACTGAGAGTAGAAAGGTTTGAAAGGTGTAACAGGAGGGGAAACTGAAAGAAGAGAAGGTTTGAAAGGGAACAGGAGGGGGAAAATGAGGTAGAAAGGTTTGCAAAGGTGTAACAGGAGGAGAAACTGAGAGTAGAGGTTTGAAGGTGTAACAGGAGGGGGAAACTGGAAGAAATCGACAGGTGAAAGGTTGGAACAGGAGCGGGAAACTGAGAGTAGAAAGGTTTGAAAGGTGTAACAGGAGGAGAAACTGAGGAGTAGGGTAAAAGAAAGGTTTTGTAAAGAAAGGTTTGAAACAGGAGGGGAAACTGAGAGTAGAAAGGTTTGAAAGGTGTAACAGGAGGGGAAACTTAGAGTAGAAAGGTTTGAAAGGTGTAACAGGAGGGGAAACTGAGAGTAGAAAGGTTTGAAAGGTGTAACATGAGGGGAAACTGAGAGTAGAAAGGTTTGAAAGGTGTAACAGGAGGGGAAACTTTGAGTAGAAAGGTTTGAAAGGTGTAACAGGAGGAGAAACAGAGAGTTTCTGTTATTACCCAATTCTTTGCCTTGTTCCAAACAGATGTTTAGCCCATTTGTACCCCAGGGGCATCGGGCACCGTCGCAATAGCGCGAAGTAGTGACCATGAATATGTTCACTCTATTGAAGATTACTCTCTCTCCTCTCTCTCTCTCTCTCTCTCTCTCTCTCTCTCTCTCTCTCCACATAGAAAGCAATTTATTTATATGGAATTTGCAAATGAGAGATACAATTTGAACAAAACAGGAAATAAAAAAAAGTACAGACAGAGAAAAGTGCGGATAGGAAAAAGTGCGGACAGGAAAAAAGTGCCGACAGAAATAAGTGCCGACAGAAAAATAGTGCGGACAGAAAAAAGTGCGGACGGACAGACAAATAGCCATCCTCAACAGCTGTCTCTTACAGAAAAACCAAAATGAATAGAAACATAAATGAAGATAGAAATGATTAAACACTTTATATCCTGAACGAAAACCTCACTTAAAAGCATCGAGAGAGAGAGAGAGAGAGAGAGCAGAGAGAGACAGAGAGAGAGAGAGAGAGAGAGAGAGAGAGAGTCTGAGAGAGAGAGAGAGAGATTTATTCGCTTTTCCTCTCCGTGAATTATTCCTACCAGGTAGAGGCAACGTCGAGAATTGACGTACTATCTCGAATAAGGTAGAAGACAGAATTAATCAGATTTCATTATTATTTTTTAAAAAACGAAGTACGACTACTGTTCAAGAGTATGGTATTACTTGCCTTTCCTGTTGGTTTGGATGGGTACCTATAATATATAGGGGTGAGGAGGTGTCCCCCTACAAGTGCCCACCCATATATATATATATATATATATATATATATATATATATATATATATATATATGTATAATATTATATATATATATATATATATATATACATACACTCTCTTTCTCAATCTCTTCCCCCCCCCATTGTGCAAGCAACAATTGCTTTGCAAAGCAGGACACTTCCGCAATTTGAAATCTATATTGTATACACGATCGCTGGCAATATTTAATGACTGCTGCTGGTAATAGCAGTAGGGAGTAGGCGCAGTAGGTCACTTACTTAGTCACAACAGTTTAGGACATATGGCTTCTGGTGGTGGTGGTGCTTGCATAATGAAGCAGTGATTCTGCCTTTCTCTCTCTCTCTCTCTCTTCTCTCTCTCTCTCTCTCTCTCTCCACAATTTATCGTCTTATATATATATATATATATATTATATATATATATATATATATTTATATATATATTTACTTTTTTCACACATACCCAAGCAACACCGTAGGGAGTTAGTGCAGTCATTGTACCTGACACGGTACACTGTAGGCATTGTTTAATAAGGTTCTTTCAAACCTTTCTACTCTCAATTTGTCCTCCTGTTACACCTTTCAAGCCTTTTTACTAACAATTTCTCCGACTGTTACATTTTTCAAACCTTTCTACTCTCCATTTGTACTCCTGGTTACAACCGTTTCCAAACCCTTTTTATTTTTCTTCCAATTGCCTCTTTCTCTTTACCCACCTTTCAAAACCTTTTACTACTTCAATTTTCTCCTGGTTACCACCCATTTAAACCAAACCTTTTATTCTCAGTTGCTTCTCCTTTTACACCTTTCAAACCTTTCTACCCTCAATTTCTCCTGTTACACCTTTCAAACCCTTTTATTCTAGATTTCTCCTCCTGTTACACCTTTCAAACCTTTCTACTCTTAATTTTCCCGCCTGTTACACCTTTCAAACCGTTCTACTCTCAATTTTTCCTGTTATGCCTTTCAAACTCTTTCATTCTCAATTTCTCCTGTTACACCTTTCAAACCTTTTTATTCTCAATTTCTCCTCCTGTTGAGCCTTTCAAACCTTTCTACTCTCAGTATCCCTTTCAGGGCCGAATGAACTCATCATCAGAGGTTCCAGCTCTTGCTTTGACCTTTGTCCTGAGTTTCATGTTCCAGTTGAGGTTAAATGTAAACAAACCTTCTTTTTCTTCTTCTTCAGTTTTCGTGACAAGACGTGACGACAGTTGACGAATAAATGTAAACAAACCTTCTTCATCAGTTTTCGTGACAAGACAGTTGACGAATAAATGTAAACAAACCTTCTTCTTCAGTTTTCATGATAAGACGTGACGATAGTTGACAGTTGAATGTAAACAAACCATTTTCTTCTTCAGTTCTCGTGACAAGACGTGACGACAGTTGACGAATAAATGTAAACAAACCTTCTTCTTCAGTTTTCGTGACAAGACGTGACGACAGTTGACAGTTGAATGTAAACAAACCTTTTTCTTCTTCAGTTCTCGTGACAAGACGTGACGACAGTTGACGAATAAATGTAAACAAACCTTCTTCAGTTTTCATGATAAGACGTGACGACAGTTGACAGTTGAATATAAACAAACCATTTTCTTCTTCAGTTCTCGTGACAAGACGTGACGACAGTTGACGAATAAATGTAAACAAACCTTCTTCTTCAGTTTTCATGATAAGAAGTGACGACAGTTGACAGTTGAATGTAAACAAACCTTTTTCTTCTTCAGTTCTCGTGACAAGACGTGACGACAGTTGACGAATAAATGTAAACAAACCTTCTTCTTCAGTTTTCATGATAAGACGTGACGACAGTTGACAGTTGAATGTAAACAAACCATTTTCTTCTTCAGTTCTCGTGACAAGACGTGACGACAGTTGACGAATAAATGTAAACAAACCTTCTTCATCAGTTTTCGTGACAAGACGTGGCGACAGTTGACGAATAAATGTAAACAAACCTTCTTCTTCAGTTTTCGTGACAAGACGCGATGACGGTTGACGAATAAATGTAAACAAACCTTCTTCTTCAGTTTTCGTGACAAGACGCGACGACGGTTGACGAATAAATGTAAACAAACCTTTTTCAGTTTTCGTGACAAGACGTGACGACGGATTCGTCTTCTTCCTGGATCTAAATGCAGGAAAACGCAGGCTGGAAAAAAAGTCAACAACCACAAGAATTTAAAAAAGAAAAAAGTAATTTAAAAAAAGATACTTTCCTTTCGTGTGGTCAGGTTTAATATGCAGTCACTTCCTCCTCAGTTCCCTGTCTGATAGAAAAAAGGGTCTAAGAAAATAATGATGATAAAGGAAGGTAGAATATAGATTGGAGGAGGGATTTTCTAAGTGAGGTTTATCGAGTGTTACTTAATCAAGTGTTACTTAAGTGAAAGTAGCGGGTTAAACGTTACGTGTTTTTTTAAGCCCTCTAAATTTAGGGTACGAGGGCGCTCTTGAGACAGAGCTAGTCCCAAAATTATAATCCTAAGAGAGAGGAGAGAGAGAGAGAGAGAGAGAGAGAGAGAGAGAGAGAGAGAGAGAGTACTTAAAGTCATATATATTAAATAATTTGACTTAGTTCATGGGTGTTTAAAAAAAGAGAAGAGAGAGAAGTGATTTTGAGAGAGAGAGAGTGAGAGAGAGAGAGAGATAGAGAGAGAGAGAGATGAGAGAAGAGAGAGAGGAGTACTTCTTAAAGTCTATATATTAAATTAAAAATTTATATTACTTCGTCATTTTGGTGGTCCCGTTTAAAAAAGGAGGAGAGAGAGAGCGAGAGCGAGAGAGAGAGAGAGAGAGAGAGAGAGAGAGAGAGAGAGAGAGAGAGTACTTACGTATTAGAATCATATATAAAATATTTATATTCTTAGTCATTTGGGTGTGTGTCCCGTCTTACAGAGAGAGAGAGAGAGAGAGAGAGAGAGAGAGAGAGAGAGAGAGAGAATGCATTCAGAGTCAAACATTGAATATCCGTATTACTCCATAAGTCATCTGGTGCCATCTCCCAACCCCACCCACCCCCCAAATCCCCCCCTTACCGTCATTTCTGGTCACCAAACCCAATCATTATTATCAACAGAATCGTTCTCTAAGTAACTCGACGGAGCATATATCATTAAAAAGAAGATATCGCTGTCTGCGTAACTTCACAATTACGTAGCTAATGGAGAGAGGGTTGTTGCAATCAACGAGGTACCCGAGGAGTCATTGACTATTTTCTTCTTCTTGCTCGTTTCCTCCTTACTCCATTACATACTCCATCTCCATTCGATCTTCTCTCAATCTTCTCCATCTCCTTCTTCTTCTCCTTCTTTTTTTCTTGTTCTCTTATACCCTCTCCTCCTTTGTCCTCCTTCGTCTTTCTCCAATTCCTTCCTTCCGGTCGTCCCTTCTTCTTATTCTCCTTCGTTCTTTTTTTTCTTCTTCTTATCCCTCTTTTTCTTACTCTCCTCCTCCTCCTTCTTCTTCTTCTTCTTCTTCTTCTTCTTCTTATCCACAATTCTCGTGTTGCTGATGAAAGGTCTGGTTGTCTGTCTGGTGGTATTTTTTTATTAAAAAAAATTTTTTTTTTTACCTTTTTCTTTTAGGTGGGCATCACTCAAGGGCCTTTGGGGCGTCCCTTCGTGTCCCTTAGCTGTGACCCCTTTCATTCCTTTTACTGTACCTCCTTTCATATTCGCTTTCTTCCAACAGCAAAAGGTTCGACTCCTAAGTGAAGGAGATGTGTTTTTGCTTACTCGGGGAGTAAGCCTATACAAGCTACTTTGTTGTTGTTGTTTTTTGTTGTTCTTGTTTAGGGGTAAGAAAGGTCTATGGAAAAGCCTAAAAAGATCTTGTAAAGGTTTTTCACGTCGGGTTAAAGATACAGGAATTTGAGGATAGTATATTTATGCTTTATTTATTAGAATGGAAATGTCAAAAATAAATCATGTGCATGTTAAACAGTACAGAACAATTATTCCTCATAAAATATAGCATATTCATTTTAATTTTCGTTGGTGAAACTATGCGTTATTTGACGTTTTTAGATTTTAGCTCGTGCCTTGAGTAAGCTGGAGGTCGGATCATGTCTTGTTATTGCACTATGTGCAACTCATGATGTGTATATAGTCAGTAGTTAAATTTACCACTTCAAACTATAAATAATTTGTCAATGGTAAATTTGTGCAAATTTTTAGAATAAGCTTGGATAAAAGGCACCATCTGGTCTTATTGTTCAATGACTTCTGTTCAAAGTTGATTTTTATGGTTTATAGTTATGTATTTATATGGATTTTTATCTAAGATTCTTAATACCCACTGTAAACTAAAAAGTGGAGTAAAGGAATTATTATTATTATTATTTTTACTAGCAAACATATGTATAGAGAAATTATGTATGATAAATTCGTAAAGTAAGTAAGTCTACGCAGAACCAGCTCCGTTTCAGGGAATCTCTTCTCACCCCCACCCTCCCTAGAGCAGCCAGCAGGGGGAGGTAGGATGAAACCCCATTATAAACCATCTTGGGGGTCCCCACTATAACCCTGCCAAGTTTCATGCCCATCGGACCTGCCGTTTGGCCGTGATTGAATGACAGACGGATGGACAGACATAACGTCTATTATAGGAAGATTATTATTATTATTATTATTATTATTATTATTATTATTATTATTATTATTATTATTATTATTATTATCCAGCAACAACATTAGCGTCAGTTAGAAGAAGTCTTAATATAAAAGAATTCAAGCCTAGTTTACCAATGGCCTCGGTAGTATACTGCTGTGTGAGCCGCGGCCCATTAAACTTTGTAACCACCTCCCGGTGGTGGCCTGGTATATATATCGTTGCCAGACGAACGACTGTGGCTGACTTTAAACCTTAAATAAAATTAAAACACTACCGAGGCTAGAAGGCTGCAATTTTGGTACGTTTTAAGATCATATATGCCTTAAGTAAGGTATCTGTTACAACAATGAATTCTAGTGCAGACGAGTACTAATTTTATTTTTCTCAACAGGTGGTGGTGGCGTTTTTATCGTAAGAGTTACGCATATACTGTAATTTGCATAGCCTTATATTGCTTGGCGGACGATAATTATTGCGATATTACTGATATACCTTAACGCAAGCGGGTAACATTCACTTTTAATGCTTCTCTAGTGTGTCATACATCCGCGGACGAAGACCTAATTTTATTAAGAAAGACTTAGCAGGAGACTCGTATAAATATTTCCCAATCTGTTAGTCTAAGCCGTAGACTCGTGTAAATTTCATCGTTGCCAATTTAGTGGAACTTGACACGTACGCCGATTCCTTTACAAACTGTTTCCATGATTTCTAGTTGTCATGGAAATGCAATAATGATAAAATTGATCTATTATGTACATATACTACAAATTGATGCGCTAATTTCACTTATTTCCACGGTTTTGTGTAAGTCTTATACCCCAGTTTGGAGGGATAACACATACCAATTGGCAACAGTTTGACGTGTATAGATATCTCAGAACTTGTCAGATTAAGCAGGAGACTGACAACTTTTAGATTGCTATACTAAGTGCGTGACATACATCTCTGCGTTTTTTGCATTATAAGATATTGTAATTAACCAAGAATTTTCATTTGAAATCACCCTGCTGTCTCAGGTTCGCAGAACCGATTCGAGACACTTATACTTGACTTACGGAGTCAGTATCTCCGTTATGACAGGCGACGGTTTTAATGAAGACAGAGCAGCAGAGAGGGAGGGAGAGAGAGAGACGAGGGAGGAAGACAAAATGAGATAGGAATTGCGCATTGCGCGAGTGTAGTGGTGACCGAAGTATTTAGAATGGGAATTGTTCTATGTACTTAGGTGGTGACACCAAGCCATTCAGAATTGTTCCAGCGGTGGGGAGTGCTTTCAGTGTCCCTCGCGCAGTGCGCTGTAGGGCGTCGCTTGATGAGGTTCTGCGTGGCGTTCCGTAGGCCCGTAGCTGCAACCCTGCTCATTCATTTTACTGTACCTCCGTTCATATTTCCCTATTTCCATCTGACTTAAATTAGCTCCCTCCTAACCATTGTCTCATAGTGCACGTGTGACTTCCTGTTCAGCCTTTCAAACATTTTTATTCCCTTTCCGAAGTCTTATATTCCGTTTCAAATTCCAAGTTGTATAGGGTGGATTTTTAAGAGCCATTTCGACAATTCTGGTGTATTTAGGCCGTGAGTAAGGAAGCAAAAAACAATGACAATAAACACACAAACAAGTACACAGTTGATTAATAAAGTTACGATGCAAGTAGGTTTTAAAATGGTAAAAAAATTGCTTTTACCCACCATCTCGAACAAACGAATTATTAGATATAACAGATTGGTAACCAAGAGCTACAGTTGCAAATAACATAGTATTATTATTATTATTATTATTATTATTATTATCAATTATTATTATTATATTATATTATTATATTATTTATTTATTTATCTTATTATTTATTTATTCATTTATTTTTTGGTTTATCACAGTCATCCTTTTCGACTGGGTGGTATTTATAGCGAGGGATTCCGGGTGTCATCCTGCCTTCTGGTGCCCTTATGGTTATGGGCGCCATTTCCACTGGCATATCCCATATCCTTCTTATGTCTATTTTCAGGTCTTGATTCTTATCCATTTTTTCCTTTTCTTTCGCTTCAACTCTGGTATCCCATGGTATTGCGACATCAATGAGTGATACTTTCTTCTTGATTTTGTCAACCAACGTCACGTCTGGTCTATTGGCATGTATCACCCTCTCTGTTCTGATACCACAGTCCATGAGAATCTTTACCAGATGTTTTTCTGTCACTCCTTCAGGTTGGTGTTCGTACCACTTTTTATTATTATTATTATATATTATTAGTATTCTTATTATTATTATTATTATTATTATTATTATTATTATTATTATTATTATTCAGAATATGAAGAACCCTATTCATATAGAACAACTCCACCAAAGGGGCCACTGACTCGAAATTCTGAAGCTTCCAAAGAATATTATGGTGTTCATTTAAATGTAGCAACAGAAATTGATAATAATAAAATACAAAAAGAAGCGATCAGTTATTAGATGAGAACAAATAAGTTAACAAATGAATTGATAAAACGATCAAATGTCAGTAGATTTTAAGATATAAAGATAACTGCTGAAGTTTGGATTGCCTTTTTGATCACAAAACCATTCATTCACTTACATTTTTATCTATTTGTTTATTAATTTTTTTATTTAATGTTTTTATTTGTGATCTCTTCTTTCTGTATTTTCCATTACCTTCTGTTACTTCTTTCTAATGAACGCCATAGTATTCTTTGGAAGCTTCAGAATTTCAGGTCAGTGGCCCCTTTGGTGGGGTTGTTCCATGTGGATAGGGTTCTCCATCTTCTGAATAATAATAATAATAATAATAATAATAATAATAATAATAATAATAATAATAATAATAATAATAATAAAAGTATCACTCATTGATGTGTCAATTCCATGGGACACCAGAGTAGAAGAGAAAGAGAGAGAAAAAATGGATAAGTATCAGGATGTGAAAATAGAAATGAGAAGGATATGGGATATGCCAGTGGAAATTGTACCCATAATCACTAGGACACTAGGAGGCACGATCCCAAGATCCCTGGAAAGGAACCTGGAAAAACTATAGATGCCGAAGTAGCTCCAGGTCTCGTGCAGAAGAGTGTGTGCTCTTGGAAAAGGCGCATATAGTAAGAAAAGTGATGGTGGACTCCTAAGGAGGCAGGATGCAACCCGGAACCCCATACACTTTAAAAACCACCCAGTCGAATGGGATGACTGTGATAGACCAATAATAATAATAATAATGGCACCGAGAATCAATCATTTGTTGAAATACCTTCAAAGTGTAGCAGCCTTTAATGTTCAGGGTATTAATAGACCATTATTTAAACACCCTGTGGGGGGGGGGTCTATTATGCTCTGACACAATTGATCCCCAATCCGCCATTGGCACACCTCCCATTGTACAGCTTGGCACTCTTAAAAAGCATCAAAGGGTATGTTTTGGGGGATGTCATTATACCCATGCAAAAGGGTTATTGATTCACCAAGGATTGTTTGATGTGAGGATAGTTCAAAAGGTTTGTTTGTTTTTGTCTTGTAAGGACCTGGGTTTCATATTTCTTGAGGGCTGATTGAGACTGAGCTGGGAGCTCTTAGAGGTAAACTGAGAGTAGAAAGGTTTGAAAGGTGTAACAGGAGGAGAAACTGAGAATAAAAAGGTTTGAAAGGTGTAACAGGAGGGGAAACTGAGTTAAAAGGTTTTAAAGGCGTAACAGTAGGAAAAACTGAGAGTTAAAAGGTTTGAAAGGTGTAACAGAAAAAAAATGAGAGAGTAGAAGGGTTTGAAAGGTGCAACAGGATGAGAAACAGAGAGTTAAAAAGGTTTGAAAGGTGTAACACGAGGATAAACAGTAAAAAAGGTTTGAAAGGTGTAACAGGATGAGAAACTGAGAGTATAAGGCACTGATTGGATGAAAGTAGTGCCCCCCCCCCCCCTCCCCCAACAGTGCTTGGATTTGCAGCCTAATTTTTCATAAGTTTAGCATTCATCATTTTTGTTTTGCTGTTGTCAGGTTTGATTTAAATTACTAAGTCCGATACGGAATATGCAGTATGAAAGAGTGTCTACAGACCCTCCTCCCCTACGCAAAAGGGCCGAATCACGTCGCGTGTTATGTCATACGTGCGTGCACTTAGCAACCGCTGTGTTCGTGTGACGTATCACCTCGGTCTACGTATCACTATTTTTATTCGCTTCTCGTCGGTGTTTACGAGACGCCACGTCGTCAATTGCTTTATTTACACTATTATCGAGTGATTCGAGTCAGTTTCGACCGCAGGAGCATCGTTATTAAGCTTGTTATCGTCGTTAATGGTGGGCAACTTGTTTCTCTCAACTTTGCGGATTCCAACCATCACCTCTTCAGTTTATCTCGATGATTCGCTCGTTTGAAGAAGAAGGAGAAGAAAAAAAATACGACCAGACTCGTTTTCACTTACATCAGCGGACGCAATAATTCATGAAAAAGGTGTCCAATGTTAATGTTTGTTTATGTTTTACTTTTACCACAAGTATAGGTCAAAAGACGCTTTGAAATAAAATGAGATATGTTTTGGAAGTAATGAGTCTCTCCTCTCTCTCTCTCTCTCTCTCTCTCTCTCTCTCTCTCTCTCGTTAGGTCCTGTTGATGAGTCTACTGGTAATGTAATTGAATAGCACATTGGTGAGTTTGCTGCAGTAGTCTCTCTCTCTCTCTCTCTCCTCACAAACACACACGACATTATATATATAACATACACACGCACGCATTTTTGCTCCCTTTTCAAACCATCAGGCAACAGAATTTAAAAACGTAAAGAAAATATTTAAAACGGAAGACTGAAGAGATAAAAAAAAAAAGAGAGAGCCATTGTAAAGAAGTAATTGAAGAACACACCGATGAGGACTAACGGCTAAAAATATAAATGCGTAGATAAATATATCCACAGGAAATGGAGAACGGTGTCGACTTTACAGTTGGTGTTGATACAACACTGCTATAGTCTCAGCTGCCCCACAAATTGAGCACTTGTATATGTCTTGAAGTTTCCCCTTACGAATTAAACAAGGCGTGATCCGACCTCCAGCTTACTCGAGGCGCGTGCAAAAATCTACGATCAGATAGAGAGTTGATTCGCCAACGAAAATTAAAATATATACTCTCTATTTTATTAGAAATTAAGATATATACGCTCTGTTTTATTTAGAAATAATTGTTCTGTACTGTTTATCATTTATGTTATTTATTTTTAAATTTAAATTCCAATGAATAAATTATAAACATCCTATCCTAAAATTCCTGTATTTTTAACTCAACACGAAACACCTTTTTCAGACCTTTTTAGGCTTTTCCATAGACCTTTCCCATCCCCCAACAAGAACAACAACAACAGCAACAAAGTAGTTTATAGGCTTACTCCCCGAGTATGAGAAAAGTAAAATATATTCGCTTTTTTTGACATCGTTAATCAATGGCAGTGTTATGAAGTCTTGTCGTAACTTTCAGTGGACTGGCAACTGTATCGTAATAGATCCCTTTTACCCGTAAAGGGGGTAGCAGTACTTGAGGCACACTGTAAGCATCACTTAAGGACCCTTGACAGGTTTCGCTATTTTGGTACCCCTTTAAAGGTTTGTGGGGTCGAGCTCGAGCGCCCAGAAAAATTTGTGAAAATTCAAAAACTGTAGCTATGCTGTACATTTTAATTTCTAAAATCAATTTCACCATTGCCAAACACTACTGAGAAGATAAATCATACCCATTTACAAATTAAATATTTATTACAAATATATTAAAAAAATAAGTATATACAAAAAAATAATTTACAAAAATATTTACAAAAAATACAAAATATGCTATATACACACACAAAAATTGTGGGAATCCTTCCTAAAACTTTTATTTACAATATGTGACTGCCAGAAAAGGTGTCGGACCCATAGAAGTCAAATCTGAAAAGAGAAAAAAAAGGGCAAGTTTTTTTGGCCAAAAAAAAAAAAAGCCAAAATTTCACAAAATTTTGTTTGGTACCTAAATGAAATAGGAAGTGGCTAAATTTTTTTTTTTTTTATAGAATAAACTCATATTATCCTAGAACGGAATTATGTAAAAAGGTCCGCACTAAGGTGTAATTTAATGTCATATCAAAAATGTTTCTCTCCTCTCTCTCTCTCTCTCTCTGTCTCTACAGTGTGTCATGATTTATTGACATAAGCTCATGTAATCTACTTCCCACCCTCTCTCTCCCCCTCTTGTGTCATTGTCATTTCAAGGTCATCACCCTCGCCTCCAACATTTTGTTACACACTTGAGGTTTTTGCCATAGAGGTGTCAGCAACCTCTAAATTATCATCAACATCACTTTATAATTCCATTAGAAGGAAGTTGATGACATCCGTGTTAAGGATCTCTGCGACGTCCCTTTGGCCATTAGCTGGAACCCCTACTGTTTATAGTTTTTGACTGTACCTCTGTTCTCTTTCTTGTATCTTACTTTCTTCAACCCTCTCTTAGTACCTGTTCCATACTGCAACTGCAAGAGGTTTTCTTCCTGTTACACCTTTCAAACCTTTCTACTCTCAATTTCACCTCCTGTTACGCCTTTCAAATCATCTTTGCTTTCAATCTCACCTCCTGTTACACCTATCAAACCTTTTTGCTCTCAAGTTCACCTCCTGTTACACCTTTCAAACCTTTCTACTCTCAATTTCACTTCCTGTTACACCTTTCAAACCTTCTTTGCTGTCAATTTCACCGCCTGTTACACCTTTCAAACCTTCTTTGCTCTCAATCTCACCTCCTGTTACACCTTTCAAACCTTTCTACTCTCAATTTCACTTCCTGTTACACCTTTCAAACTTTTTTTGCTGCCAATGTCACCTCCTGTTACACCTTCCAAACCTTTTTACTCCCAATTTCACCTTCTGTTACTCCTTTCAAACTTTTCAACTCTCAATTTCACCTCATGTTTCACCTTTCAAACCTTTTTGCTCTCAATTTCTCTTCCTGTTACACCTTTCAAACCTTTTTACTCTAAATTTCACCTCCTGTTACGCCTTTCAGACCTTTTTACTCTTTTTTCCCTTTGGCCTGAATGTTATATTCCTTATATATGCACAGTCTGTGCAAATCACTTGGCTAGCATCAAGCTCAGATCATCGTATGTGATTCGTAAATACTGCAAAGACTTAGTTTTAATCAGTACACATTTGCGTTTGTCCATTTTCCCATATCTGTGAAGTGTAGGTGAGTGGTTAGGCTTAATTTAGAAATGTCCTTTGAAAGTGCATAGCTATACGCTCTGCACAACAGGTGCAAATGACTTTTTCCCCAGGGTCTCTTGCGACTAAGGCGCTGGCTGGCTGCTCAGTGAGTGTTGTAGAGTGTTTCTCAAAATACCTGAAAGGCATAACAAAAGTAGACAGTAACCTCTTCACGTTAAACGAAAACCAGGCAAGAAATAATGGATGGAAACTAGAAGTGAAGAGATCCCATTGCTGGAAATCATTCGCACACAAGATATGTGACACAGGAATAAACTGCCACCAGAAAAAAGTTGTAAACAGCAACAGTATGGAAGAATTCAAAAGAAAGCTAGACAGAATCATTAGGAGGACACTGTGAATGAATTGTAAAACCTGCTCCTAGGGATAAGTGAGCACACGATATCTCCTCTTAGGATGGACTAATAAGTCTTTGAGATATTCTAATCCTTGTAACTCCTTGTAACGCCTTGTAATATGGAGTTTATTATGAAAGCACTCCACTGGAGAATGTCTCCGTAAGTGAAGAACTATGCTTCAGATCAGGTTTCATTTTGAATTTGTGGTAAAGCATTTACGGAAACTTCTTGTTTACGGCGTGCCTTAGGAACCCTAGCTGCACCCTTTACTTTTTTCATAGCCTTTTACTTTACCTCCCTTCCCCACTTCCTTTCTTCCATCTTCCTGCCCAACCGCTCTAACTCCTCCCTCTTTTTTCACTATTTTAATCTGCCGAATGGCTGAAAATGCGTCAGTGCTGGGTTCTGTAGCCAAATTTCTGTATAAGGAACTTTGATATCCAGTAAACGCTGCTAGACTGATAAATGTACAGGCCTATATGTTTTAAGAGATTTGTACTAAACCCGACAATCCATATTTGGATTGTCGAGATTGGTACCATATTTGGATAATATTACAGAATACCCACTCTTATTATTATTATTATTATTATTATTATTATTATTATTATTATTATTATTATTATTATTATTATTATTATACAGAAGATGAACCCTATTCATATGGAACAAGCCCAGCACAGGGACCAATATTTTAAAATTAAAGTTTAGAATATGGTATTTATTAGGATGTAATAACAGAATGTATAGGGAAATACGGAAAGAAGAGATCACATTTAAAAAAAATGAAAAATAAACTTAACATACTAATGAATAAATAGATAAAAATGTGAGTGAATTAATTAGTTACAAGGAGAACTGTGTATATAGGTAGTAGCGAGTGACTTGTGAATCTCCAATTGCACGACATCCTCAGGGAGCCTGTTCCAGATTTGTTCCAAATTCCAGAGGTGTGAGGAATAGAGGACCTCTGGAACTGAGT
Organism: Macrobrachium nipponense; assembly: GCF_015104395.2. Taxonomy (NCBI): domain Eukaryota; kingdom Metazoa; phylum Arthropoda; class Malacostraca; order Decapoda; family Palaemonidae; genus Macrobrachium; species Macrobrachium nipponense. Next base: position 1,547,223 of record NC_087210.1, on the reverse strand, counting down.
GGGGAGGAGGTTCAGGCATTCCTCAGTAAGTGCCCTTCGTTACTTCCTGAAGTCACGAAGGCTTCCTGAAGCTCGATTTGACATTCAAAGAGGTGACGCGAGCGTGAAGGGACGAAGCCTTAATCTTCAGCTTTCACGCCAGATGGTGTTAATTCCAGTAACGCTGGAAATGAAAGTCATAGAGTTTTACTTTTTATAGTATTAATAGAAGTGGAAGGTGTTCGTTTTCACTTTTGGTTTTAATGGTATTTGGCTCTTTATGGTGTTAACGTTTCCACTTGTAGGCCTAGGCCTAATTACCTTTTTCGCTTACTCGTGGTGTAAGCCTACAAACTACTTTGTTGTTGTTGTTGTTGTTATTGTTGTTCTTGTTCTTGCTGTTTTTGTTCTCGTTGGGGGGGGGGGAAGTTGTAGGAAAGGTCTATTTAGAGCCTAAAAAGGTCTGGAAAAGGTGTTTCGCTTTGAGTTAAAGATGTAGGAATTCTAGGATAGGATATTTATGATTTATTTATTAGAGTGGAAACGTAAAAAATAAATAATGTACACGCTAAACAGCACAAAACAACTATCTCTAATAAAATATAGCGTATATACTTTGATTTTCATTGGCGAATCAACGCTCTATCTGACAGTAGATTTCAGCGCGCGCACCGATGAAGCAGGAGGTCGGATGACGCCTTTTTGGTATAAATTTTTCCACTCACATCCCTAGGCCCTGTTATACCTTTTTACCTGTCGTATCTGCTTTACAGTTAAGCCGATTTTTAAGTGGAATGATTGGTACTAGATCCGCGTGACCTCAAATGTCTATACTGGAATGTTGAAGATTTGACCTTGGGTTCATATGGTATACACAAAGGGGAGCTCTCGTGGCCCATTAAAAAAAAACCGCACCGGAGAAACCATTTTTATTTATGGTTTTATGCTGACAAATGGTTTTCTCTTGGTAATAAAATAAATCTCTCTCTCTCTCTCTCTCTCTCTCTCTCTCTCTCTCTCTCTCTCTCTCTCTCTCTCTCTCTCTCTGAAGTTTCCCACAGCGGTCACGGCTAGAGAAAAGACCAATAGTTAGCCACGACATTTAACAATCTCTCTCTCTCTCTCTCTCTCTCTCTCTCTCTCTCTCTGGTTGGCTGGGTGACCAATTGCAGGTAACGATCCGTGACGTCACGTATGTATAGATAACAAGGCTTGTGATTGTGTCACAAACTTTGATTTGGGGTATTATAGGGCTATGTCTAAGCTAGCTCTCTCTCTCTCTCTCTCTCTCTCTCTCTCTCTCTCCGGCATCAGTGACCCTGGTAGCCATCAGTCTCTCTCTCTCTCTCTCTTATAGTTTATGTATTTTGAGGATAATATATTACTTAAAGACACTTATAAGATTGTTTACCTTCAATTCTTGAGGATGCTGGATTAAATTACACTTTTTTAAAGTCAATTGACTCATCATAGAACTGGATTTTCGCTTGCTCGGGGAGTTAGCCTAAAAATTACTTTGCTGCTGTTGTTGTTTGGGGGTTAGGAAAGGTCTATGGAAAAGCCTAAAAAGTTCTGAAAAAGGTGTTTCGCGTTGAGTTAAAGATACAGGAATTTTAGGATAGGATGTTTATGATATATTTATTAGAGTGGAAATGTAGAAAATAAATAATGTGAATTATTAGAATGAAAATGTAAAAAATAAATAATGTGCATGTTGAACAGTACAGAAAAGTTATTTTTTATAAAATAGAGCGTATTTACTTTAATTTACGTAGGTGAAGCAACTCTATTTTACTGTGGATTTTAGCACGTTTTAATTTACTTTCAAAGTTAGGAATATAATGTTTACAGCCTATGCGTCAGGGGGAAAATCTTGCACGCGTCCAGAGTAAGCTGGAGGTCGGATAGCGCTTTGTCAAAGGACAGTATAATAGTGGTGAAGTGAGAGAGAGAGAGAGAGAGAGAGTAGCAGATATTTACCTCAGAGGTCAGACCAGAGACTAAACGAAAGAAAAAAAACTAAAACTGAAGTGGTCGCAGTACACCATAAGAATCACTTAGGGATGCCGTGACGTCACTCGAGAGACCCTATGCTAATTTACTCAGGAAAGTCTCTGTGTCTGTGTCTACCCTTCCAGGTGAGAAGGAAGGTCGTGTGTGACCTTTACGTTTGAGAGGAGAGAGAGAGAGAGAGAGAGAGAGAGAGAGAGAGAGAGAGAGAGAGAGAGAGAGAGAGAGAGAGAGAGAGAAAGTTCCTCCTGAAAGATATTAGCACGAAGGAAAACAAAAAACGAACCATGGCTGTAATGTCTGGCTAAACATTTCATAACATTCAAAAATATTATTTAGTGATGCTATTCAACGAAAACTAAGATGAACTAATAGATCAGAGCAGAATTAGTAGCAGGAGGTACCAGGCTCTGCAGCGGGCCACTTCTGTGTCTTCCCTGACGTTTTGATTAGTGATATCAGTAGTAGTAGTAGTAGTTTGTATGCTAAGCCTTTGCAACGGGTCCGATGCTCCGGTTATAAAATCCTGTTTATCCAAACGCCTCTGAGATGCTTATTGTTTTTGCTTGATTTAGCTCGGGGGGTTCGTCATTGTTTACGTTCGTGCGTGAAAAGAGTGCAAGAGGTGTTAGTGTTATGTTTGTTTACCTGTATTTTGAAATGGCCTTCATATTCGGAGGCGAAGAAGTTGCAGATTAAACAATTTATTGCTTCTAATTGATGATATTAACAAATTCTTCATCTTCCTTATCCTCTTGTGGTTTCTATGGGTTATCTTCAGTCTTTTAGCCTAATTTTATGCAATTTAACATAGACTTCATATGAAATATTCATCCAGCCATATTTACGAACAGGTGACGGTTCATTTGAAAAATGTGTCGGGGAATGCTAAGAATGGCATACAGGAACCAAGAACATAGCGGGAGAGGAAGACACAGTAAAGAGAATATGATGTAGTTATGTTCTTTGTGGCGTCTCCCCTTAGGCCCCTAGCTTAAGGATTGTTTAAGGATTGTTTCATAGCGTACCTGAAAAGCGTTTTCCTGCGGTTACACCTTTCAAACCTTTCTACTCTCAATTTCTCCTCCTGTTACATCTTTCAAACCTTTTTACTCTCCGTTTCACCTCCTATTTCACCTTTCAAACCTTTCTACTCTCAGTTTCTCCCCCTGTTACACCTTTCAAACCTTTCTACTCTCAGTTTCTCCCCCTGTTACACCTTTCAAACCTTTCTACTCTCCAGTTTTTCTCCCCCTCCCCTGTTACCTTTCAAAACCTTTTACTCAAAGTTTCTTTCTGTTACAACCTTTCAAAAAACCTTCTCTCTCAGTTTTGCTTTGTTTAAAACCTTTTCAAAAACCAAACCTTTTTTTTATCTCAGTTTCTCCCCCTGTTTACACCTTTCCAAAACCATTTCTACTCTCAGTTTCTCTGTTACACCTTTCAAACCTTTCTACTCTCAGTTTCTCTCCTCTGTTACACTTTCAAAACCTTTCTACTCTCAGTTTCTCTCCCCTGTTACACCTTTCAAACCTTTCTACTCTCAGTTTCTCCTCCTGTTATACATTTCAAACCTTTCTACTCTCAGTTTCTCCTCCTGTTATACCTTTCAAACCTTTCTACTCTCAGTTTCTCCCCCTGTTACACCTTTCAAACCTTTCTACTCTCAGTTTCTCCCCCTGTTTACCTTTTCAAAAACCTTCTCTTACTTACTCAGTTTCTCCCCCATGTTATACATTTCTTTCCAAACCTTTCTACTCTCAGTTTCTCCCCCTGTTACACCTTTCAAACCTTTCTACTCTCAGTTTCTCCTCCTGTTATACCTTTCAAACCTTTCTACTCTCAGTTTCTCCCCCTGTTATACCTTTCAAACCTTTGACTCTTCCAGTTTCTCCCCCTGTTTCACCTCAAACCTTTTCTAACTTCAAGTTTCTCCTAACCTGTTATACCTTTCAAACCTTTCTACTCTCAGTTTCTCCTCCTGTTATACCTTTCAAACCTTTCTACTCTCAGTTTCTCCTCCTGTTATACCTTTCAAACCTTTCTACTCTCAGTTTCTCCTCCTGTTACACCTTTCAAACCTTTCTACTCTCAGTTTCTCCTCTCGTTTATCCTTTCAAACCTTTTCTACTCTCAGTTTTCCCCCTTTGTACACCTTTCAAACCTTTCTACTCTCAGTTTCTCCCTCCGTATACCTTTCAAACCTTTCTACTCTAGTTTCTCCCCCTGTATACCTTTCAAACCTTTGTTTTACCTTCAAAACCTTCTCTCCGACCTTTCAAAACCTTTCTACTCTCAGTTTTCTCCTGTTACCAAACCTTTCACTATTTACATTTTCACCTTTCTACTCTCGTTTCTCCTCCTGTTACACCTTCCAAACCTTTCTACTCTCACTATTTTCAAAAGTTTCTCCCCTGTTACTTTCAAACTTTACTCTCAGTTTCTCCTCCTGTTAACCTTTCAAACCTTTCACTCTCGTTTCTCCTCCTGTTTTATACCTTTCAAACCTTTCTAGCTCAGTTCTCAAATGCCTGTTATACATTTCAACCTTTCTACTACTCAGTTTCTCCTCCTGCTATAACCTTTCAAACCTTTCTCTACTCTCAGTTTTCTCCCCACCCCCTGTTATACATTTCAAACCTTTCTACTCTCAGTTTCTCCTCCTGTTATACCTTCCAAACCTTTCTACTCTCAGTTTCTCCTCCTGTTACACCTTTCAAACCTTTCTACTCTCAGTTTCTCCTCCTGTTACACCTTCCAAACCTTTCTACTCTCAGTTTCTCCTCCTGTTACACCTTTCAAACCTTTTTGCTCTCAGTTTATTCTCCTGTTACATCTTTCAAACCTTTCTACTCTCAGTTTGTCATCCTGTCACGCATTTCAAACCTTTCTACTCTGTTTGTCATCTTGTTACACCTTTCAAACCTTTTTACTCTCATTTTCTTCTCCTGTTACACCTTTCAAACATTTCAACTCTCAATTTCTCCTCCTGTTACACCTTTCAAACCTTTCTTACTCTCAGTTTCTCTTCGTGTTACACCTCTCAAACCTTTCTACTCTCAATTTGTCCTGCTGTTACACCTTTCAAACCTTTTTCAAACTTCCCTTTCAGCTCTGTATAACCTCAAGGGCCAGAGGTCCCATCCATCTCTTGACCTTTAGCCTGAATTTTTGCATTCATTTTTAAGTCCCGCGGTTAACGTCATTGGACAAATAGGGAATGAGGGGAGGAGGGGGAGGGGGGGGGAGGGATGTGGAGGGAGGAAGGGGGAGGGAGAGGAGTGAATGGTGGTAATGATGGTTTCCGTGTGTCAAAGACTTTGTAAAGTTTGCTCGGATCCATATGGTGCGGGAGCGGTTGTCTACTTTCATAGCCTGGAGGTCCTCTGGATTAGCGGAGTGTGAAGGATACTATGCTGTGTGTGCATAGGTTTTACGATCGCTGTGTGTGTGTGTGTGTAAATACACAAACACAGATCATACAGAGAGAGAGAGAGAGAGAGAGAGAGAGAGATTGGCAGGCTGAGAGATTACGCCCAGGAAAGAGAATCATTGTCTGTCGTTGCTGTAAACATAAATTTGGAAATGTCTCGCCTGCCAGTCTTTTCTTCTTCTTCTTCTCCTTCTCTTTCTTCTTCTTCCTCTTCGTCTTCTTCTCCTTCTTCTTCTTCTCCTTCTTCTCCTCCTGATTTATGAATGCGCCAAACTAGAACGGATGGTCGCAGTAATTGTCGGTCTGCAAGTCAACCGTTGTATAATACTTGCATGAGGACGAATTCCACTTCCCAGCGACAGTTGCCGCCTTAAACTGTGGTCTAATTTTTCTATTCTTTTTTGTTTTTGTTTTTTGTTTTTTGAGTGGGGTTGTCTTGGTGAGTTGGGGTTGGGTTGGGTTGGGATTTGTTTGGGCCTCCTTTTGGGGTTGGAAGGGTAGAAATAGGGGTAGATTTGTAATGGGGTACATTTGCAATGGTTAGTCCAAGCCTCCGAGTATATATATATATATATATATATATATATATAATATATCTATATATATATATAGATATATAGTATATTATATATATATATATATCATTCCTATTAGATCGTGCCTGTTGAATAACATTGTTTACTGTTTTAGGTTTTTTTTTCTTGTAAAGGTTTTTGTTAAATATTTCTGAATGAATTCGAGCGAAAATTGTGGTTAATGTTATGACAGCAAGCATAGAACAGACTGCAGAAGTTTCAACCTTACCACAGATCTTCTGTCTTGAGAATCACTTTTACAATTCATCAATGTGTTTTCGTCATTCATATATTTATCTGTTTACTTGGTCATTCGTTCATTTATCTCTCTCTCTCTCTCTCTCTCTCTCTCTCTCTCTCTCTCTCTCTCTCTTCTCTCTCTCTCTCTCTCTCTCTCTCTCTTTTCTGATAACTTATCTCTTCTTTCTGTATTTCCTGTTGCCGTCTGTGATTTCTTTCAAATGAACACCATCATATACTTTTGAAGCTTAAAATTTCATGTCAGGGGCCCCTTTGGTGGTCTTGTTCCATATGAATAGGTTTCCTCTTCTTATTAATAATAATAATAATAATAATAATAATAATAATAATAATAATATTATTATTATTTATTATTATTATTATATTATTATTTATTATTATTTTATTATTATTATTATTATTATTATTGATTTTATTCTAGCAAACTTACCCATCTACGATGGATGATAAAATACGGGTGCAGAAATGAAAAATTTATATGAACTATTCGTTCAGCAATATTAAAATAAGGGCGATTACACGAATAGTCTCTCTCTCTCTCTCTCTCTCTCTCTCTCTCTCTCTCTCTCTCTCTCTCTCTCGTAATGTAATTCAAGGGACGATCACTGAATGCAGAGAAATTCTTATTCATTGTTGTTTCCCCTCTTTTAATGATATTCTCTCTCTCTCTCTCTCTCTCTCTCTCTCTCTCTCTCTCTCTCTCTCTCTCTTAAAGAAAGTGAAGAGACGATCAATGAACGTAAAGAAGTTCGTATTCATTATTGTTTACCCTCTTTTAATGATTCTCTCTCTCTCTCTCTCTCTCTCTCTCTATGTAAGTCAAGTAACGAAGACGGTGATGGGATTATTGGATTACTTAGCTCTCAAATCACAAATTATCTCCTCTCTCTTTCTCTCTCTCATTTTTCGATAGCAAGATAAAATTATAAAATTGTAGTGCATTAATGTCATTAAATGGCTCTCTCTCTCTCTCTCTCTCTCTCTCTCTCTCTCTCTCTCTCTCTCTCTTGTCGGTGACTTTCATTTAACGGAAACAGGGATCTGATTGGTTCGTTTCTTTGTCAATTACTTTGCACGGTGATACGAATAATAAAGTATCTTTCTTTTCATTATGTTACTGCAAAGACGCAACTTGTATGTCATTGCGTTATGGCTACTGATAAATGCTCTTATGATCCTGTGTCTTCCAAAAAAGAGTAGAAAGTAGGAACTTGTCAGTTTCCTTTTTATTATATCCATTGGCAGGATCGAAATTCCGAAGCAACATTATCGGGCAGTACTTCTTCAACATTATTTTGTGCACTGGCAGTCCCGATGGATTTAAGTTATTCAAAAAACCTTGCGGATATTGATGATAATTTTCATCTTCTATTGTGTCCGAGCTGAAATATTCGCGACTTTCTCCGGGGAAGTTGTACAGAAATTATGTATGAAAAATCGTAAAGTAACTAAGTCTACGGGAATAACCAGCCTCGTTTCACGGCCAGAAACAGCTCCGTTTCAGGGAATCCCTACTTACCCCCACCCCCTACAAAGGAGGGGGTTAGGTTGGATGAAACCCCATTACAATCCATCTTAAGGGGTCCCCACCTTAACCCTGCCAAGTTTCATGCCCATCTGACCAGCCGTTTGGCCGTGATTGAATGACAGACAGACAGACAGCCATTACGCCCATTATAGTATGATTATTATTATTATACAGAAGAGGAAACCTATTATTATTATTATACACAAACAGTTATGAGATTGTCTAGTGACTCCTTTTTTTAGCTCCAACGAAATTGAGTTTCACGAAAGTAGCTAAAAATGTAGCCATGTTCTGTTTGAAATCAATAATTTTTTCATGTATATGTAGACATTCGTACCACATGCATACATACACACATGCACATATATATACGTTTATAATTATATATAAAATGTCTGGGCAGTTATTTAAACCAATACAAATCCACTGTGGTTTGTTCAAATTTTTATTCTTGCAAATCTATATAATATGAAAAAATAAATATTATACAGATTTGCAAGAATGAAAATTTAAAAATAAAGAAAAACTCTTCGGATTTGGACAGCGACAGAGCTGCCAACACTAATTTATTTTTTCATTTAGATTTTCTCGTATGAAAAACATTATTTTTCTGGTTTTTAAATATATTTAAGTGGATACAATGTAGAGCCATGCAGATTTTAACCTTGGTTGGAGGTAAGTGGTGAACCAAGCATTCTCTAATCTTCCACAGGAACTCTGTTCGCGTGTTAAATACAGAGCTGTGTCATAATACTTATATATATTATATATATATATATATATATATAATATATATATATATATATATATATATAGATAGGGATAGGGGTTCACTCTCTTTCATCTGACTTTTCTCAGCTCTCCACTGACAGTTGTTTCATAGGGCAAATGCAAAAGGTTTTAAACCTCCTGTTACGCCTTTCAAACCTTTCTACTCTCATTTTTCTCCTCCTGTTTCACCTTTCAAACCTTTTTATTATCTGTTTCTCCTGTTTGTCACCTTTCAAACCTTTCTATTCTCTGTTTCTCCTCCTGTTACACCTTTCAAAACCATTTTAGTCTCATTTTCTCCTCCTATTACACCTTTCAAACCTTTTTATTATCTGTTTCCCCTATTACACCTTTTTACTCATTTTCTTTTGTGTGTATATATATATATATATATATATATATATATATATATATATATATATATATATTAATTGGATATTGGGTCAGGGTCGGCCCCGTTTGCTAAGGTCCTGAAAAACACCTGGAATCAATCGTACCTTTATTGATTGGGCGAATTCGCCTCCTGGTGGCTCCCTCCGATCATCCTACCCCCTCCTCCTCCTCCTCCTTTTCCTTTCTTGCTTTTATCTTTCTTACCTGTCGTCTCTCTGGCTTTTCTCTCTCTCTCTCTCGGTGTCTCTCGTCTCTCTCTCTCTCTCTACCTTTTGTGCTTCCTGCCTCTCTTTCTCTCTCTCTCTCACTTCATTACAGTTTTCTCTCCTACATTTCCTCTTCATTTCCATCTGGGACAAATAACATTTCTTGCCGATCTCGTGGCTCCCCACTGCCTTATTTATTGCTCTTGACTGCGTTATTTATTGCTCATAGCTGCCTTATTTATTACTTTCCATTTTGCTTATTTATTGCTTTACTGACTTATTTATTGCTCTCCACTGCCTTATTTATTGCTTTACTGACTTACTTATTGCTCTCCACTGCCTTATTTATTGCTTTACTGACTTACTTATTGCTCTCCACTGCCTTATTTATTTCTTTACTGACTTACTTATTGCTCTCCACTGCCTTATTTATTGCTCGCCACTGCCTTATTTATTTCTTTACTGACTTATTTATTGCTATCCATTGCCTTGTTTATTTCTCTCCACTGCCTTATTTATTGCTTCCACTGCCTTGTTTATTTCTCTCCACTGCCTTATTTATTGTCCTTTTTTCCACTTGCCCTTCTTTTAATTGCCCTTCTTTCCATTACGACGTCTTCCATTGCTTTACTGCCTTATTCATTGCTCTCGACTGCCTTTTTATTATTGCTCTCCACTGCCTTTTTTCTATTGTTCTCCACTGCCGTATTTATTGCTCTCGACTACCTTATTTATTGCTCTCCACTGACTTATTTATTGCTCTCCGCTGCCGTATTTATTTCTGTCGACTGCCTTATTTATTGCTCTCCACTGTCTTTTTTATCGCTCTCCACTGCCTTATTTATTGATTCCCACTGCCTTATTTATTGCTTTGCTGACTTATTTATTGCTCTCGACAGCCTTATTTATTACTCTCTATTACCTTATTTATTGCTCTCCACTGCCTTACAGAGAGAGAGAAAGAGAGAGAGAGAGAGAGTATCGTACAAAAAAAAAAAATGATTTAAAATGCCTTCAAGAATAACACAGATCTTGAGAAGATAGAAATGGAACAAGAAGAAAGGAATAAAGTGAGAGAGAGAGAGAGAGAGAGAGAGAGAGAGAAGAGAGAGAGAGAGAGAAACGTCCTTGCAGGTGAGGAGATCGATATAAGCGAACGCAGTTGCCAGGCGCACGATGACTCTCGAGGAAAAAAAAATGTCGTAATCGTTCTTCGTCGTCGACCATATGCTTCTTCATTTTACGAGACGAAACGACTGCGACACCCATTAAATACTCGGTCTCGGGAACCCAGAGATCGTAACTGGCATTGCTTTCGGAAGATGTGCGTCTGTCGGTCGGTTTAAATTAATCTAGGCCCGTTTTTAAACGTATGTCGCAAGCTCGATTAGTGACAGTTATCGTACATCAGATCAGGCTGAACCGCTGTCAGATAGATGGACATTTGTATGCCTATTGCTTTTGTTTTTAGGCATATGCTGTCGAAATAATACATAAACGTCATCTTTAAGGTATTATTTCAACTGTTTTAATGAATAATTAAAACGGTTAAAATAAGTATTGGCATCAGCCACCAGTTGCTATGTATACACTTTGAACCTTAGACTCATAAACGTTCGCCAAGACGAATATATGACATATGCCAGAACATATGCATCTAAAAATGCAGTAATTTACATAAACCAGCTTACTCGTATACATATGCAAGATTTCCCCCCTCCCGCATAAGTTGTAAACATTATATACATAACTTAGCGTGAAGTGGTCTTCGTAATTAGTACTCATTGCATGACAGTACTACTCATACTTATACTTATACTACAACAATTACAAAAAAACACAAATGAAACAGATACATATATTTTCAGTTGTAAGTGGAAACAAGATAATCGAACAGAAACATAGCCTCTAAATTCAGTATGCCAAATAAATTGAAATGTGCTAAAATCTATGGTCAAATAGAGCGCTGTTTCACAAACGAAAATTAAAATAAATACGCTACATTTTATTAGAAATAATTGTTCTGTATGGTTTAACATGCACATTATATATTTTCTACATTTCCAATCTCACAAATAAATCACAAATACCATGTCCTAAGATTCCTCTATCTCTAACTCAATGCAAAACACCTTTTCCAGACCTTTTTAGGCTCTTCCATAGACCTTTTCTACCCCCTGACAACAACTACAATAAAGTAAATTGTAGACTTACTCCCCGAGCAAGGGAAAACAAAATGACCTATATACAGGCACTGTATATCTACAGTTAAACGTGCTGTTGATGTATAAAGTCTCCCAGAGATGATGCACACATGTTTGGAGCCTTGTGGAGCTGTGACTCTGCTCGTAATAAGTCTGATTAGTCTCTGGATAACATCGTCATCACTTAATTTTGGAGTTTGAGGAAATATTGATCGCCAAGGAGAGAGGAGTTGCTTTCTCATCTTGACATGAAAATAGACCTGACCTTGAATCCTTTTTTGACCTGAAAATAGACTTATCCTTGGGTCATTGTTTCACATGAAAATAGACCTAACTCTTGGTCATTGTTTCACATGAAAATAGACCTAGCTCTAGGTCATTGATTCACATGAAAATAGACCTAACTCTAGGCCATTAACTCACATGAAAATAGACCTAACTATAGGTCATTGTTTCACATGAAAATAGACCTAACTATAGGTCATTGATTCACATGAAAATAGACCTAACTCTAGGTTATTGTTTCACATGAAAATAGACCAACTCTAGGTCATTGATTCACATGAAAATAGACCTAACTCTAGGTCACTGTTTCACATGAAAATAGACCTAACTCTAGGTCATTGATTCACATAAAGATAGACCTAACTCTATGTCATTGTTTCACATGAAAATAGACCTAACTCTAGGTCATTGATTCACATAAAAATAGACCTAACTCTAGGTCATTGTTTCACATGAAAATATACCTAACTCTAGGTCACTGATTCACATGAAAATAGACCTAACTCTAGGTCATTGATTCACATGACAATAGACCTAAAGTTAGGTCACTGATTCACATGAAAATAGACTTAAAAGTTAGGTCACCGTTTTGATGAAAATAGACCTAAAGTTAGGTCTCTGATTCACATGAAAATAGACCTAAAGTTAGGTCACTGTTTTAATGAAAATAGACTTACCCTTAGGTCACTGTTTTAATGTAAATAGAACTACCCTTTGGTCACTGTTTTAATGAAAATAGGCCTACCCTTAAGTCGTCGTTTTACAAGGAACCTGGCTTTTGGCAAGATTGATAAATCATAAGTTACTGTTTTCTGCTAAATTTTGAGAAAATATTTTAAAAGAATAATTTTAATTTTTAAGATTGTTTATCCCACTGCCATGATATATTCATTATCTGGGGAACTGTTGCTTTGTCTTGTAAACTACTGTAGAGAATCCTAATTATTATTATTATTGTTAAAAAGGATGGCAGAATTAAGCGAGTTGATTTTATAAGTTGTTTTTTCTATTTTCCTTACAATTCGCTTCTCAGGCTCAGCGATGTTTCTGAGTAACTGGCCAATATTCATATTGGGAATTTTCAAAAATTGTAAATGCTGAAGGAATCTTTTATTAGAACAGGATATCAGGTCCAGGTCAAGCAGGGGTCGTCGTCAGTGCCGGTATTATTCCGTAAGCGTAGTTCAGTTCGGGCCAGGGTCGTCTTTGGATTAAGGGCTGGTGTTGGTGCTAGTATAGCTGGTATTACGTGACGTTCATCCCCAGGCACACCACTGTGGCGCTCGCACAAGAGAATCCCCGAGACCTTCGAGGCGAGATCCACGGCTTCGCCCAAGACCGGCCCGACCAATGAGAATGCAACTCTAGGTCCGTGCCGCTATAAATACCGTTCCGCAAACTTTCTTGCTACAGTTTCTTCAATCGACTCGTCCGAAGATGACCTACGAGAAGGTCGAAACGTCACGTAATACCAGCTATACCAGCACCAACACCAGCCCTTAATCCAAAGACGACCCTGGCCCGAACTGAACTACGCTTACGGAATAATACCGGCACTGACGACGACCCCTGCTTGACCTGGACCTGATATCCTGTTCTAATAAAAGATTCCTTCAGCATTTACAATTTTTGAAAATTCCCAATATGAATATTGGCCAGTTACTCAGAAACATCGCTGAGCCTGAGAAGCGAATTGTAAGGAAAATAGAAAAAACAATATATAAAATCAACTCGCTTAATTCTGCCATCCTTTTTAACAGTATTTGCCTAAAAAGAGGGTCTTCTACCAAATATTATTTTATTATTATTATTAGTTCTTATTATTAGTATATTATTATTATTATTATTATATTCTTATTTATTATTTAGGAGATGAAGACCCCTATTCATATGGAGCAAGCCCACCACAGGTACACATTGCCTCTAAGTTCAAGGCTCAAGAGAATATATTCATTTGGAAGAAGCAGTTCTTAGAAAAAAAATCAATAAAAATGGAATACACAACGCCTTACAGAAGTTTGTAATTTACTTCACTTCACAGATGATTAATTTTTCTAGCTGTTTCGTAACTAGTAGACTCTCGGAGAAGAATCTCGTCATCTCACAGTGATTACTTGAGAACTGGCTTTCTTTGGAGCTTTGGAATTTTCAGGGTCCGTTTTGAATCTTTGATTTCTGTTTATTTTTGGTTTGTGAATGTCTGTAGGTTGTTGTTTTTTGGAAGACTTTACGACGCCAAAAGTGAGAGACTCTTACGGCGCCAAAAGTCAGATTATTTACAGCGCCAAAAGTGAGACTATTTATGGTACCAAAAGTGAGACTATCTACGGCGCCAAAAGTGAGAGACTTTTTACGGCGCCAAAAGAAGCAGTTCTTAGAAAAAAAATCAATAAAAATGGAATACACAACGCCTTACAGAAGTTTGTAATTTACTTCACTTCACAGATGATTAATTTTTCTAGCTGTTTCGTAACTAGTAGACTCTCGGAGAAGAATCTCGTCATCTCACAGTGATTACTTGAGAACTGGCTTTCTTTGGAGCTTTGGAATTTTCAGGGTCCGTTTTGAATCTTTGATTTCTGTTTATTTTTGGTTTGTGAATGTCTGTAGGTTGTTGTTTTTTGGAAGACTTTACGACGCCAAAAGTGAGAGACTCTTACAGCGCCAAAAGTCAGATTATTTACAGCGCCAAAAGTGAGACTATTTATGGTACCAAAAGTGAGACTATCTACGGCGCCAAAAGTGAGAGACTTTTTACGGCGCCAAAAGTGAGACTATTTATGGCGCCAAAAGTGAGATTCTTTACGGCGCCAAAAGTGAGATTATTTACAGCCCTAAAAGTGAGACTGTTTACGGCGCCAAAAACGAAACTATCTACGGCGCCAAAAGTGAGATTATTTTCGGCGCCAAAAGTGAGATTTTTAACGGCGCCAAAAGTGAGACTATCTACGGTGCCGAAAGTAATTAGAGGAATAAACAACTTAAAATATAAAAAAAGTATTTCACATTAAACGTAGGAATAGTGGTTCATATATTGCACGCGAAGAGCGGTTACACACACAAACAATTCCACACATCACACAAACAGTTACATGCAAGTCACAAACAATTTCAGATATAGAAAAAGATATTCACTGTGTATATCAGTCTAGTGGTTTATACACGCAGACTCGTAACAAACACTTACACTTAACACATACATACACACACTTACTTACACACACAAACGTTTGCTATCGGTCACAAACAATTTCAGTTATCAAAGAAGATATTCACTCTGTAGTACATGGGTCTAGTGGTTTATACGCACATACACAACACATACGGACGTAAAAGTTTCTCTCTCTCTCTCTCTCTCTCTCTCTCTCTCTCTCTCTCTCTCTCTCTCTCTTTCTGTCCATTACTTAAATCAATACCATATATTTTTTGCCTGTGAAGTGAAAAGGTAAACAGCGCACCGTCCAAATGGAAGTATTGTTATTACATTTATTTTTTGCAATTTTTAACTTTTCCCTGTGGTTGTTTTATTGTTTATTTGTTTAACCTTTTGCGTCCTTTTTTTTTTTATTTTATTCTATAATTTAATTTATCATTTGTCGTCTGCTCCCAAAACGGATGAAGGTTAACAAGATTAAAAGTTAGTCTATACGTGTTTTCATTTTAAATTATAGACCTATAATCAGTGCTCTCGTAGTGTTCGGTTATGGTGGTACTATCTCTCTGTCTCTCTCTTCGGCGTCAGTATTCCTTGAATAGTTTTATGGTACTATCGCTGTTAACTCTCTCTCTCTCTCTCTCTCTCTCTCTCTCTCTCTCTCTCTCTCTCTCTCTAACAGCGTAGGAGACTTAAAATTGCACCCGAAATTAGACCGATGTAATTTTTGTTAAAAGTTCGACATGGAAGAAGACACGTTTAGATGTCTGCAACTACATGTTCCGACAGCTCGTCTTTAGTTTTCTGTAAAATAAAACGATTTTGCCGGTTTTGTCTGTCCGTTAGCACTTTTTCTGTCCGCCCTCGGATCTTACAAACTCCTGAGACTAAAGGGCTGCAAAGTGGTACGTTGATCATCCATCCTCCAGTCACCAAACGTACCAAATTGCAGCCCTCTAGCCTCAGTGGTTTTGATCTTACTTTAGGTTAAAGTTAGCGTTAATCGTGCGTCTGGCAGCGATAGAGACCGAGCCGCCAACGGTTCGTCGCTAAAATTGTAATTCATACGCGAGTTCAATGGCGTTTATTTAAATGGCAGTTGAGAATAAGATGCGGACAGCGATGATCAAAAGCATTGCCGGCGTGAGTAGATCCTTTTGTGGCGCCGTGACATCAATCGGTGCATTTGTGTATTTTGGTGTATATAAATAGTAGCTTCCTGGATGTATTTAGAATTGCAGTTCTTTCCATTTACTTACTATAAAACGTTCCAGTTAAGCAACGTCATAAATACGTTGACAGATTGTCGCAAATAAGTTGAATACATGTCAGCGACATGTTCGTTATTTTTGACCGGTGGTTCGTATACGGTTATCCAAGCATTTGCCTGAAATTTGTTACCTGCTTACAAGTTGATGACTCGTATCCAACATATTCGTGAGATGTGGGGGATAAGTTGGCGACGTGTGTTGGTGACGCATCTTAAAAGAATATTGATACACTCTTAAGAATATCTTGGCAACAAACGATATATTTTTCCATTTATCATTTTTTGAAGGCACCAATCAAAGTCTGTTGACGTAGTGGCCAATATCTTTATAACGTTGCAAACCTAGGAAACATTATAGAAAAGTAAGTAAGATTTAATATTTTAAAATAAAATAAACACAATATCTTAATACAGAATGTTACAAACGTAGGAAATATTATACAAAAACAAGTCAAATTTAATATTTAAAAATATAGTAAACACAATATTTTAATATGGGATATTAGAAACGTAGAAAAATAAGTCAGATTTAATATTTAAAAATAAGATAAACACAATATAAAAAATGTTACAAACGCAGGAAACATTATAGAAAAATAAGTCAGATTTAAATATATATATATCTATATATATATATATATATATATATATATATATATATATAATATATATAAACACCAGGTTTACCCAGATGTATTCGTAACCCCGAAGAAACTATCTCACGAAAAATAAAAAATGCAAAAAATAAAAAAGTACAAAAACCGAAAAGAATTATTCCTGACGATGATGAGATTGAACTCTTGAGTTCTGCAGACAACGTGACATATCCGATTCCTGGGAGCTTAATGAGACTTTTTTTGACGTCACAGAAAACAAGGTCAAGAATGGCGACGAAGACGACTGAGGAGCAACTTGGGGGAATATATATTATATACGGTCGTGCGTTCTGCTTATTCGCCTCCTTCAGAGTCAAGAGGAGAGATATCTAATTACCCTCCCCCCCCCACCCCCCCCCACAGACGCTTGGGAGAGAAGAGAGAGGGGCGCTTATAACATCAAGTGTTTTAGTCATGGATAAATCACTTCTCTATATGTGTTTGTGTGTGTGTGTGAGAGAGAGAGAGAGAGAGAGAGAGAGAGAGAGAGAGAGAGAGGGCCTTTCCTTGCCTTGCATATCTCATAGAAACTACAGTTTATACCAACAATTTCGTTCGTATATATATTTCAAATACCTATCGCATTCTTCACATTAATTGCAGTTCAGTATTCTATGTAATATTCCTCTGACCTGCATAAGTGGCTGTATACTCCATTTTTGCTTTTGCATTTTATGTAATTTCTCAATTACAGATATTTTTGTATCTTCTTTTTGACTGTTACTTTCAACTTTTCTTAGATTTGGAGACGGGGTTGAAATTAAATATTATTAATATCATGTATTATGAGTCATTTAGTATCTTTTGTCGACTACGCTGGCAGTTTTGTATAATACATTCAATTTGACAAATACCACTTTTTTTTAACATGAATAATCCCCCAATTGGCGTTTTTAATAGCCAATATGAATACAGAAGAAATGTCAGTAATAAGAAGAATAGAGAAAATGTGTACAAAATAAACGCTGATGAAATAGCCATTATATTTTCAAATAAAACCTGTATTAATGAAGGTCCTCTTCCAGTAAATGATGATAATAATAATGATAATAATAATAATAATAATAATGATAATAATAATAATAATAATAATTATAATAATAATAATAATAATTTCATTGAAATGGCTACAAAAAGAGTAATCTTTAATACAGAAACTCTATAATGATATATACTTTCAAAACACTCGCATGACGTTATACGCTCCGAATAAACGTAACGATTAAAAGCACCTAGCTATTTTTTAAAAGATCACTTACCCTACCCGGGCGATAATTTATCACGCTCAAGCTCGCTCGAGTGCTCCAGCGCGCCTGCGCGCTCAATTCAGGGCTAGTCAGTGGAACTCGATGTTTCGATCATCAACAAGGTCGACGTATTTTCGTGGATATGCCGAAGGTCTGACTCGGCGTCGACTTAAGCCTTGTTTCCCGGTGCTGTCTACTTGGCAGATAAGATGGACTACGAGAGAGAGAGAGAGAGAGAGAGAGAGAGAGAGAGAGAGAGAGAGAGAGAGAGAACTAGAAAGCGCTTGGACATGTTATGGAAACTTTTGGTTGATAACCAAATACGGGAGACGGCGACTGAGATGGTAAATGAGATATTGCACCTCCTCTCTCTCTCTCTCTCTCTCTCTCTCTCTCTCTCTCTCTCTCTCTCTCTCAAACTGGTTTTTCCTTCCTGGTGTGCAAGTGGAACGCGAAATGGTTGTTTTTGGTTTGCCTTAGAACAGATGTTTTTGGTTTGTGTGTCTCAACAAAGCCAGATGTTTTGGTTTCATGGAATTCTTTGACAAAGGGATATAGATTGGTTTGTGGGCTTTGTAAGGCAGATATTTTAGGTTTGGCAAGTTTCAGCAAAGCCAAATGGTTTTGTTTTGGGGGACATTCTTAGATAAAGAAAGAAGGTTACGTTTTTGGGTCACCTTAGACAAATAGTTTGGTTTGTGAATTCCAACACTGCTAGTGGTTTTGTTTGTGGGATTTTTTTAGACAAAGGCTAAAGGTTTGTTTGTGGTTCACCTTAGACAGGTAGTTTGATTTGTGGGCCTCAAAACAGCCAACTTATTTTGTTTGTGGGGGTTTCTTAGGCAAAGAGAAAAGGTTTTGTTTGTGTGTTTACTTAGATAGGTTATTTGGTTTGTGGGTTTACTTAGATAGGTTATTTGGTTTGTGGGTTTCAACAAAACTAAGTGAATTGTTTGTGGAATTTTCCTAGACAAAGAGAAAAGGCTTTGTTTGTGGGTCACCTTAGACAAATAGTTTGGTTTCTGGCTTCCAACAATGCCAGTGGTTTTGTTTGTGGGACTTTCTTAGACAGAGAGAAACGGTTTGGTTCGTGGGTCACCTTTGACAATTACTTTGGTTTGTGGGTTTCAACAAAGCCTAATGATTTTGTTTAAAGAAATTCTTAGGTAAAGGGAAGTGTAT
Source organism: Macrobrachium nipponense (assembly GCF_015104395.2). Taxonomy (NCBI): domain Eukaryota; kingdom Metazoa; phylum Arthropoda; class Malacostraca; order Decapoda; family Palaemonidae; genus Macrobrachium; species Macrobrachium nipponense. The sequence continues at coordinate 1,528,069 of NC_087210.1, read as the reverse complement.
TAGTTTGTGGGCTGCCTCAAACAAGTACATAAGCTTTTCTTTGTGGGTTACGTGATACGGGTAGATTAGTTTGTGGGTTTCAACAAAGCCAAATGCTTTTGTGAAGTTTCTTAGACAAAGAGAAAAGACATTGTTTGTGGGTCACCTTAGAGAGGTAGCTTGATTTGCAGGTTTCAACAAAGATAAATTGTTTTGTTTTTATATGATTTCTTAGAAAAAGAGCAGCAGCTTCGTTTGTCGGGTTCCTTAGACGAAAGGTTTCTTTAGTTTGGTTTCTTTCTAAGGTTCAAACAAAGCCACGAAGATGCGCTGCTGCTGGCCATCATTAGACAAACCCCTTTCTTTGTGTTGTAGAAACCCCACAAACAAATCCACTCATTGTTGAAACTCACAAACCAAACTACCTGTCTAAGAACGTCCATAAAGAGATGAGGTTGTTTGTGAATTTTCTTAGACAGGAAGTTTGATTTGTGGGTTACAATAAAGCTAATTGGTTTTGTTTGTGGGGGGTTTCTAAGACACAAAGCAGAGACCCCCATAAACATAAGCGTTTGGTTTTATTTTTTTAGGTTTCTTGAGACAAGTAAATTAGCATTTTGGTTTCAACAGAGCCAGATGGGCTGATTGTGAGTTTGTTTGTGGGACGTCCTTGCTAGCAAAGGTTTGTTTTTGCTCTCCCAAATTCATCAGTTGTGATTGATAAAGGTTTTTTGGGGATGAATATTCATTAAACTACAAAGGCATCATTTTCCCACTTATATTCTTAAATTACTTGAAAAGAAATGGCCAACCTTCTGGTACCTGTTGCTTGAGGTGAATTTGACAAATCACCTGAATTTTTCTCAAGTTATTAAGATGTAATTTAGTCTGTGTCATGACAAATTATCATTATTTTTGTGACTACTTGACGAATCATCCAGATCTGCTATACCTTTGAGTATTTCCTGTGTGTAAAAGTAAAGTATGCTTTATTGAACCTAGCTTACCCTTTTGTATTGACAAGCTGATCCAAAAAAGAGTAAAGAATTTGAGAAGTTAAGAGGGCATTGTGGCTGTTACATTTACATATAATATATATATATATATACATATATATATATATATATATATATCTATATATATATATATATATATATATATATATATATCCTGCAGGAAATTCTTGCCTCAACAAGTGGTCCTCTGTAGGGGGCATGAGCCGACAGCGAGCCTCACACACGGTACACTGTAGGCATTATACTGTCCAACCACTCAACTTCCTCTTTTTCCCTGTCTGAAGCTGAGTGCCTGAAATTGCCATTGTGCTTGGTACTGTGGCATAATTTTCGTAAAAATCATAACCATTGGTGCTCTTGCTTGGGAATTTACATCAGCTTTTCCTGCCTGTCTCCCTAACAACTCATTACTACCCTGAAACAATTCTACAAGTATTTTAATAATTCAGTGACATTTTTGTCAATTTATTTATTAAGTTGTTGATTTAGTTTTCCGTTTCTAATACCTGATCTCTTCTTTTTGTATATCCTATAACCCTCTGTTACTTCTTTCAAATGAACACCATAATAATCTCTGGAAGCTTCAGAATTTCAAGTCAGTGGCCCCTTTGGTGGTGGGCTTGTTTCCATATGAGTAGGTTTCATCCTCTGAATAATAATAATAATAATAATAATAATAATAATAATAATAATAATAATAATAATAATATCCTATCCCAAATTCGTCAGCTCTCTCCCAGAGCAGCATCAGAGTCAGCTCTTGTCAAGAAAACTTAGCAACCACTGTTCTGACCAGTTGTAGGTCGCCCGTTGGGCCATCCTCCGCCGTTACTAAGACCCTCCTCCTCTTGACCTTCAAGCTATGCTCCGCCCCTTCAATACGGAAGCTCCGCCCACTGACCCCACCTGTCTCCGCCCACCCAAGTGGTCCCCCAGCCCCGCCCACGCTTGCAACTTTCCAGATATAAAAAGGTCTGTCTGCGACAGTCGAGCATCAACTGGTGATATTCCATTCCCTCAGAGAGCAACGGTAAGTGAGACAGACATGATACGGGATTTAACAGTGTGACAGTGACTTTGGTAACGTCCTGACTTGGTGATGTGACGACGCGACGTGACGGAACATCTGCTTTCTTAGCCAAGTGAGAGAGACAGAGAGAGAGAGAGAGATGTGCTGGCTACGAGGTGAAAAAAAAAAGTGTAGTGCTATTTCTTGAATAGTGACTCAAAGCGGTTTTTTGACAGTTTTTTGGGATGGAGTGAGTTTGACGCATTTATTCATTAGAAGTGATCTTGTTTTAAGGAAAATTGACTGTTAATTCTCTCTCTCTCTCTCTCTCTCTCTCTCTCTCTCTCTCTCTCTCCTCTCTCTCTCTCACATAATATAAAGCCTTTAACCAGAAGTGATTTTGTTTGAATAAAAATAGATTGTATCTCTCTCTCTCTCTCTCTCTCTCTCTCTCTCTCTCTCTCTCTCTCAAATATAAAGCATTCAACTAGAAGTGATTTTGTATTAATAAAATTCGACTGTAATTCTCTCTCTTCCTCCTCTCCTCTCTCTCTCTCTCCTTCTCTCTCTCTCTCGATCTCTCTCTCTCTCTCTCTCCAAAAAAAAAAAAAAAATAAAATAAAATAAAACATTTAACCAGAAGTGATTTTGTTTGAAGAAAAATAGATTATAACTCTCTCTCTCTCTCTCTCTCTCTCTCCTCTCTCTCTCTCAGATAGCGATTACCTCCTTCAGCAAGTTGGGGGTTGGGGGAGGACTGGGTCGTTACCTAGGACTAATATTGCCTGGAGGTCATCATATGATATTGACAGTCTTTTGTTTATGTTTTGACGGTCAAAGGGGGTGGGTGGGGGGGGGGGTCACTATCCACGAAAGATCCGAAATTCTCGTCTCCAATGTCGTTAGACGAGTAATTGTTTACCTGTTCAAACTGAATTGCCTGAGATCATAACTAGTTCATCTTTGCCATTTTTAGGATGTCAGCGAAATTCATTGCAACCTCAAAGAGTTTCTGACGTTAAATTACGTTAAATTGAAGTCTCTAAGTCATTTTCGCTTACTCGGGGAGTAAGCCTCACAAACTAGTACTTTGTTGTTGTTGTTGTTGTTGTTGGGGGGGTGGGGTAGGAAAGCCTAAAAAGGCCTGAAAAAGGTGTTTCTCTTTGAGTCAAAGATAATGGAATTTTAGGATATGATATTTGTGATTTTTTTATTAGAATGCAAATGTCAACAATAAATAATGTGGTTATTTCTAATAAAATGTAGCGCATTTATTTTGTTTTTCGTTGGTAAGACAACGCTCTACTTGGCTGTAGATTTTAGCACGCGGCCCGAGTAAGCTGGAAGTCGGAACATGCCTTGTTCTCTTAACTTATCTGCAGGATATTTGAGATTAATTTATGAGAATGAAAATGTCAACAATAAATAATATGATTATTTTTAATAAAATGTAATGTATTTATTTTGATTTTCGATGGTGAAAAACAATGCTCTTATTTGGCCGTAGATTTTAGCATGCGCCCCGAGTAAGCTGGAGGTCTGGCACGCCTAGTTCTATTATCATATTAAAAAATTAAGTGTTTTCGGTAATTTGTAGGTTATTTTAATTGACGGCGATTGGCAAATGCCGAATAATGAGGCTGAGGGCAACAATTTGGCCAGAAGAGGAAATTACTGGGAAAATGGGCGCACCAGATGACGTCATCGATCAGCTGCTTTAGACGAAGGGTGGGAAAATACCGTAGCCATAATAGCAGTTGTGTTTGTTTATGTGTGTGTGTGTGGATATTATTCATTGCCTCTCCCCACAGAAATCAGCCAATGACCAAGTGGTTAAAATACTCTGTTAGGTAATAAGTTAAAAGTCCATAATGATGTATATGAGACGGTATTTTTAAAATAAAATTTTTTTTAAAAAACAGGGAGCTTTTGACTGTTTGCACAAAAGTCCTCTTCAGCCCTCCCTGGTTTTTAGTATATATTTTGTATTGTGTATTTGGAAAAATACAGCCTCATATACATCATAGTGGCTTTTAACTCCTTATCTCAGGTCACTGCATAGTTTTACACCACAGGTACTCTGGTCAGGCGCCCAAGGAGAGACGGACAATATTTTCGGAAACATCAGCTGTTTTTGACAGATAATGACAGTTGGTGTTTGAAAGGACTCTAAAGGAAGCCTGTGTGTTTGGAAGGATTTGATTGAATAATTATATGTGGGAAAGAATTTCATTATTTTTTTACTTGGATATATACATATATATATATGTTATATATATATATATATATATATATATATAATATATATATAGTATATATATACATATATATATATATATATAGTATATATATATATATATATATATGTATATATATATATATATATATATATATATTATATATATATATTTGTGATTGGCAATCATACGAAGTTCAAGATATGCTATCTAGAATTTTAAGTTAATGGCGCTTTTGAATTATGAATTAGAATTTGATTAATGAATATACATTTTTTTAAGTTATATAGTACAGTTTCTTAGTTAGGTGATCAGTATTTATCTCGTGTATACTTACAAAAGTCCGAATAATAATATATTAGTGTATATATATATATATATATATATATATATATATATATATAATATATATATATATATATATATATATATAATTTCATATCGAAAACAGCGTGGTAACTGGAAACAAAGTGGTCCTAGGTCTGATAGAATTAAAAAAATAATAAAAATTAATAATTTCGTTTCTCACAAGAAAAGCTTTTTGTTAAATGCCGCCGCGCTGCTGATAATGTGGAGGTAAGAGCAGATAACACTGAAGAGAGAGATCGACAACTTGGTACGGAGAGAGAGAGAGAGAGAGAGAGAGAGAGAGAGAGAGAGAGAGAGAGAGAGAGAGGAGAAGAAGAAGAAATACATGGGTTAAAAATCATTTATTTATAATGTATTACATACATAAACTCGTGTGGGACGAAACTAATAGCAACTTTGGAAGTCAAAAATCATTTATTATTATTTTTCAAAGTTTCTGTAATTCTATCAAGCGCTACAGTGCTTTTTCAAAGAACGCTTGGATCTCGCCTCTTAATAAATATTTAAGTATTTAAATATTTAAAGGGACCTTTGATGCTTAATTGCTTGAAAAATAAAAATAACATTATAAATAGAAAAATGATTTTTTTTAACGCGGTTTTCCTCTTTGATCAATTGATAGACACTGGATCGTTCGGCTATATTGCCGGTAGGTCTGGAAAGGTTGGAAATGATCTCTCTCTCTCTCTCTCTCTCTCTCTCTCTCTCTCACACAATGTACCATGTTTTTCTCTTTTTCTCTTAGTACAAAGTTATCGATCATTTCTCTCTCTCTCTCTCTCTCTCTCTCTCTCTCTCTCTCTCTCTCTTCTCTCCAACGTGTTACGAAACGCAAACTAGTCATTAGGGGGAAAAAGTGAATGTCTTTTGTTTATGTAACGTCCAATTCTTCTTTCTTTTTCTTCTTCTCGAACCGTATATAGCACAGTACATCTCAACCAGTCACCGTGAGTCAGGGATATATGTACTGTGTAATTACCGTGTCTCAGCCCCAAAGGGCTTATGAGAGAGAGAGAGAGAGAAGAGAGAGAGAGAGATTTATACCACTTGAGACATTACCTAGTACCTACCGTATAGTCATTATTACTTACTTAATGATAAGGTTCTTTGCGGCGTCCCTCAGGCCTCTGACTGCGACCCATTCGATTTCTTTCAGTTTATCTCGTAATTTCGTTATTCCTTTCCTCGCAACTTAACTTTTCTCAAACCTCTCATCGTGCAATTGCGAAAGTGTTCTCTCTCTCTCTCTCTCTCTCTCTCTCTCTCTCTCTCTCTCTCTCTCTCTCTCTCTCTCTCCTTTCAGACCATTTTGAACTCTCAGTTTTTCTTTCAGTTAAATTCTGTGAATACAGAGGTATATACTTGATAGATTAATTGGTGGTATTGTTCTGTGTTTTTTCTGTTTTCCTGTATGGTGCGATCTAGTATTAAAATCTAGGTGTAGACTCACACAAGTACATACACACACTCACACACAAACGTGTGTGTAAGTAACAGAATAGATGTTTTCTTTGATAGATTATGAAAATATATTAATTCCGAGGTAGAGCGAATTGGATATTAAAGAACATTTGTAGCTCGAGTTATAATATATATATATATATATATATATATATATATATTATATATATATATAAGACAAAAACGCACCTCTCTTGTTATATTACCACCAGAAATCGCAAACAGATAATATAAACAAATCATCCACATTGGTCACATAATTCAGATAACACGACGCGGAGATAACAACCTAAAGACCTCGATAACAGGAAAAGGCTGACTCTTTCTTCTCTGTGTTATCAGTGTCCATCAGATAATTGGTGTACCTTACTTTTGTGGAGGACTGTACTTATATAGTACACCATTCGTGACGTCACTATGATAAGCGGAGAGAAACAGCATTTTTTTTTAGTTTTCTGTAAAAGAAAATTATCGTGCTGGCTTTGTCTGTCCGTCCACACTTTATATTTTTTGTCCGCTCTCTCTCTCTCTCTCTCTCTCTCTCTCTCTCTCTCTCTCTCTCTCTCTGTCCATCCTCAGGTATAAAAAAACTACAGAGGCTAGTGGGCTGCAAATTGGCATGTTGATCGTCCACCCTCCCTTCATCAAACATACCAAATTGCAACCCTCTAGCCTCAAGGCTTTTTATTATATTTTAGGTTAAAGTTAGCAACGAATCGTGCGTATGGCAGCATTTTTGACGCTTTTTTTTTTACTTTTTTACTTAATGCGTCAAGTGCTGGTATAGTTGTCGTATTTTTGCCAAAAAAAATAGAAACCCAACTCGAATTAATTCGTGGTGGTTTGCTGTACAGAATCAGATCTCTCTCTCTCTCTCTCTCTCTCCTCTCCTTCTCTCTCCTCTCTCTCATCCATCTCCTTTCCTGACCACCAAAACACGTGCAAAAGCCACTCGACAGCTATCAAGCAATTGCCCTCTATTGCCATCTTCATTCGGGCGCATTACGTATGTAGGCGACAATGACAGCTCCTAGTCTATCTACATAGTCGTGGTGGTGGAGAGGGACTCCCGGGTTTGTTTATTTCTTCTTCTTCTTCTTTGTGAGATTTCGTAGGAACTTGGAACCAAAAAGGGTCGAAAACCAAAGACAATTCTAATTACGTCTTGCTCATAGTTGTTCCTCTCTCTCTCTCTCTCTCTCTCTCTCAGTGCCAAGTTGCCTGGGTTTGTTTACTTCTTCTTCTACTTTGCGAGAATTCGTAGGAACTTGGGACCAGAAAGCGTCGAAAACCCAAGAAAATTCTAATTACGTCTCGCTAATAGTCCTCTCTGTCTCTCTCAATACCAATTTGTCCATTATCTCTCTCTCTCTCTCTCTCTCTCTCTCTCTCTCTCTCTCTCATGTCCTAGTTTCAAACGAACATGATGATGAATCCTTTGCAGATGATGCCGACGTCTTCCACACCGCGCGTAGGACTCCTCCTGCTAGTCTTCGTGACCGCCGTGGGCGTGTCCACGGGGCAGTACCCCCGCCCAACGCCCACCTACGGCGCGCCCAAACCCTGCTACCCCTCTACCGTCACCGAGTACGACACGGTGACTGAGACGAGCACAGTCGTGGAGACTTCCTACACGACCGTCGAGGAAGAAGTGGTCACGAACGCTACGGAGTATACGACGGTGACGGAGACGGAGGTAGAGACGTTGAACGTCACGATCAACGCGACCGTCGTGGAGACAGAGGTCGTGCAGGTAAGGAGGTTTTCTAGGTTACAGGTGGGACGAAACCCCCCGCCCCCCCCCCCTCTCGAAATAAATATAATTATCTATATATATATTACTATATACGTCTATATATATTTTATATAATCTACATATATATATATGCATGTATATGTGTATATACCAAACTTGTTATGTATATATGTATATAAAACAGTATCATTAGCAAATATTACTTGATCTTATCACCAATTCATCGAGCCATTTATTTAGTCTGTCGAAAAACTGTAAACTCCTTGAAGCCATGTTTATTCCCATATATACAGTAAGATAATACCCTTACACATAGTATACCTATACACCCTTCTGAGCCTTACACTGTAGTACACAGACTCCTCTCCGCCCTTCCGCAGATCAACACCACAGACGTCGTGACCGTTAACGAAACGGTAGTGGTGACGAACACCTCGACTGCGACGGTGGAAAACACCGTAACGGTCACAGAGATCAAAATCCAGGAGATCGAGGTGACGAAGTGCCCCTCGACATACCCAAGGCCCACCCCCTCCTACCACGCCCCTGCCCCGTCCTACCACACCGCCCCGCCTCCAGGGCCTTACAACCTTCCCACGGCCAGCGTCCAGAGCAGCTTCGGCGCCTTCAAGGGCTACGGGGGTTTCAAAGGATTCGACTTCAAAGGATACGACCCCTTCCAGTAGTGCTGCAGCGTCCTCGACTTTTTTGGGGAGTGGGCGGGGTTGAGGGGGAGGTAGGGGGCTTAGTAAGGCACTCCATTAAGTAACAAAGACCTATTATGGCCTGAACTTAAATATTACATAGACTTTTTGATAAGTAAGGAAATCCCGTTAAGTAACAAAGACCTGTGCTTGAATATTTTTCCAGGTCGCTCCTAACTTTATACACTGACCTGTACGCACTTAACACTTAACGTTTTTCAATTTAGGATATATATATATATATATATTATATATATATATATATATATATATATATATATTATATATATATATATATATATATATATATAGTATATATATATATATATCTATATAGTTTACTAACGTATGACCTATAAAGTGGTAGGACACACATAGACCCAGAAAGTAAAATTGGTTTCATGTCATAGGCCTATAGATTAAAATTGGTTTCTTGTCATAGGCCTAGATTGTAAAAATGGGTTCTTGTTATAGGCCCAGAGATTAAAAGTGGTTTCTTGTTATAGGCCTAGATTATAAAATTGGTTTCATGCCATAGGCCTAGGTTGTAAAAATGGGTTCTTGTCTATTCCCTAGTCTTTCATCTACTTCTGTGAGCAGTTCAGCACTCAACATCATGTAGGATATTAAGATTATATATATTTTTGATAAGACAAACACTTCATTTAGGTAGAATCTTTAGACGTCCAACATACGCCTAGGAAATTACCAAGGAGAGCAGAGCATCTCTGTAGGAGTAAATTTGAAATTAACATTGATTTCTGTAGTATTGTAGATTAATTTAGGACCATAGACCCCTATTTCTTCCAGAATTGTGCTCTGGATTTATCTTTCAGTGCCCCTAGACTCAGTTATTTAAACATTATTATTACTAACAGGACTTTAGAATAGGAATTACAACCCTTCTTTGCTCAAGCGTTGGACAGTAGGATATTCATAGACATTCATAGACATTTATGGACATTTATAGACATGTAAAGACATTTATAGGTTGTAGGAATTGAGTAGAAGGTTCATATAAGGAATAAATTGATACGATGTCCCATTGTGTGCTACTTCTGTTAAATTTAGAAACGTACTGAGGAATTTTGTAATGCTACAAGTGACAGAAAAGTATATATATTTTTTTCGTCTGATGTCAAATGTATTTTTTAAAAATATATCCAAGAAATCTGGTACTTTTGTAAAAATAAATGTTACAAAAACAGAGATTCCGTGGTTTTTTCTTTTGTTCTGTATGAGTCTAGAGCAGGGATTCTTCTTAAACCTTCTGGTGACTCCAGAGCCCCAATAAATTGCCCAATGTCGTTCCATACCCCCCTTGTTTAAGCCCACATAGTCCTAATTGTTGACAATATAATTTGATATACTTCGTTTCAATACATACTTCAAGTACGGATAGCTAGGAATAGAACATACAAGAATATCAAAAGCAATTATAGTTTTAAATAATTATTTGTTTACAAAATGCACCCATGTATTGGCACGTTAAAATCAGATATATACATCTATCAGACATCAAGTTCCATAACCCCCAAAGAGGTATGGTTACCCCCCGTCAAGAACCCCTGGTTTAGATACTAGAGAGCCTCCGGTGTTTCGGTCATATTGATTGGAACCGTTGCATTCCAGCTAAGTTTTGCGTATGCATGCTTGACTTAGACCCATGCGATGAAAAGGGAGCATTTTATATTCTAAAACCACTCTTAAAAACCACAAAGGTAGCGTCTATAGGTGACTGTTTACCCCACTGTAATATTCTGCCATACAGACTGTATAGCAGTTTTGTTTCATTGGTTTGTGGGCGACTTGAAACCAACCTATAGGTCTAGTTTAGTCTGCCGGTCTGTAGGTCTATAATATGTCACATCGTACTAGGGCTGGAACGTATGATTTTATTTCTCTAGAAGCTTTAGAATCTTCGTGACGAGAAATGGTATGTGATTTAATATATCTAGAAGCGTTTATTTTTGTTATAAATATATTTTTATTGTTTTTTTTTTTTTATCTGTACGCCCATCCACTAGGCTCATCATAGTAGCTTAAATTTTTCAGCTGTCATAACTTTTTTTGGAGGATACGAGACGAGATTTCTTATTTAGAAATACAATTTATGTTGTTGTTGCTTATTTTTAAATACAATTAAGTCATTTTATAAAATATGGAGTCATATAGACTGGTGAACACGAAGAAATTGAACCAGAAGAAGTACTATAATAATATGTTTTTCATATATATATATATATATATATATTATATTATATATTTATATATATATATATATATATATATATATATATATATATATACTATATATATATAGTAAAAGGAGTCCACAAAAACGCCAAAATATAGAAAAGAGAGAGAGAGAGAGAGAGAGAGAGGAGAGAGAGAGAGAGAGAGACAGCAGTCCCAGAAATATAGTACTACTTACTTTTTTACATATTTTGGCGTTTTTATGAGCTCACTTATTAGATGGAATTCGTTGTAACAGAACATTCTTATATATATATATTATATATATATATATATATATAGATATATATATATATATATATCTATATCTATATATATAATATATAATATATATATATATATATATATAGATATATATATATATATATATATATATATATATATATATTTGAGGGCTTGTTACACCTTTCTCTCTCGCAATGAAAGCGTAATTATTTCAAATTATAACAATGATACTAAAACTTTTTAAATTTTTTTATTATTGATTCCTGATATGTGAACTGAGAGCCAAATAGAATACTAATAATTATCCTGGAGAACATTCAACCCATCGAATAATCTGCCTGAAAGGAAGAGGAGTTTGGAAAAAAAAACAAAAAAAAAAAAAAAAACAAAAAAAAAAAAAGTACATAAGAAGAACGTGAACAGAACCCGTGTTGTTTTTTTCCGATTCTTACTCGGATAATGGGGCGAACAGAATAATTGATGAAGCGAACAGGAATGACTCTCCTCTCTCTCTCTCTCTCTCTCTCTCTCTTCTCTCTCTCTCTCTCTCTGGAGCAACAGGTGGTTTGAGCAGAGAGACACTGGGGAAGAATTGGCCAATAAATGTCGGTTTTTGTCACTTTTTTTTCATCGTATTTCTGAACAGTTTTTGGTTTTAGAGGCGAATCTTGCATGTAAAAAATAAGTGAATAAATAAATAAATCGATAAATGAATAAATAAATAAATAATAAGAAAAAATATATGAATAAATAAAAAGGTTTAGTTTAGAACTACTTGTTTTACGCTCAGATTACTACATATAAACGATGTCTTTTATAGCATGATATAGCATAAGGGAAACCCCCCCCCCCCCCCCTCTCTCTCTCTCTCTCTCTTTTCATTCGAGGTACGTCTGACATTCCAGTCACTCTACGTTTTCCTGTCTGGGAATTGCAAATGTAGGCCTATCTTTCCCGTCATTCCAGTCACTTTGCGTTTTCCTGTGTTGTAATAGTAATGTAGGCATATCTTTCCTTTCATTCCAGTCACTCTTGAGTTTTCCTGTCTGGGATTTGTAAATGTAGGCTTAGCGATTCCTTTTTTTGGTGATTACACTGATTTACTCTACGTTTTCATGTCTGATTTGCGACTTACGACAAACAAGGAACGTGATATATATATATATATATATATATATATATATATATATATATATGTATGTATTATGTATGTATGTATGTTATATATATATATATATATATATATATATATATATATATATATATATATATATAATGTGTGTGTGTGTGTGCTGCATTTTACTGACTGTAAAACTGACTGTAAGACTGCAACTGAACTGTAAATCGGTTTTACAGTATTTTACAAACTATAAAAGTGTAAGTGAACTGTACTGATCGTCTCTGCTGTATTGTACAGTCTGTAAAACTGTAGTAATCGTTTTTTTACAGCCTGTCGAACTGTAGAGATCGTCTCTGTTATATTTTACAGTCTGTAAAACTGTACTGATCGTTTCTATTGAATTTTACAGTCTGTAACACTGGAGTGATCGTTTCTCCTGTATTTCACAGCCTGTAAAACTGTAGCGATCGTCTCTGCTGTATTTTACATGCTTTCCGTGAACTGGCGATCGTCTCTGCTGTATTTTACAGTCTGTAAAACTGTGCTGATCGTTTCTCCTGTATCTTACAGCCTGTAAAACTGTGACTGTGTATATCGTGAGTTAGAAAAAAAGCCACATTGTGCGCAAAAGCTTCGTCATGTTTATCAGTACGAGTCTATAAGCGTCAGTATCGATGCACTCTGTGTCCTGGAGGACGCCATGTTGACACTCCCCCTCCCACCTTCCCATCCCCTCCTTGGGGTACCTAAGCCATGGATATACCCACCGTTATTCCCCCACCCCCGACTCCTCCTTCCTACCATCATCATCATCCTTCTCACCCCCTCCCCCACCCCAACCACCACCAACCACCCCCTTTATCTCTCGTTAAAGCGTAATCGTTCGTTCAACATTTCCTGATTTTTTCTTTTTAGTTTTTTTTTTTTAGTTTTTGTACACCTGTAATGCTTCTTTCTTTCTTTCTCTCTCTCTGTCAGTACCAAGTTCTCTCTCTCTCTCTCTCTATTAGTACCAACTTTCTCTCTCTCTCTGTCTCTGTCAGTACCAAGTTCTCTCTCTCTCTCTCTCTCTCTCTGTAGCAAGTTCTGCTCTCTCTCTCAGGACCAAGTTGTCGATTATTTCTCTCCCTCTCTATTAGTACCATTCTCTCTCTCTCTCTCTCTCTCTCTCTCTCTTTCTCAGTACCAAGTTGTCGATTATTTATGTCCTCTCACTCTCTCTCGTAGTAGCCATCTTGATTGGTGAGACGTACCCGCGTGAAGTCACAATAATCAAACAGATATCACAAGTTTAACATACGACTAGAATTTGAGATATATCTAGAAGTGTTCGTGAACTATCGGTGATAAGATTAGTGTGAAAATAGTAGGATAAAGCGTCTTCTAAGTTAGTTTATCAAGTGTAATACTATAAATCAGAACAAGATGGCAGTAAGTTCCAACTGCGGGAAAAGGTGGCGTAATTTGGCGTGCTTAGCAGATTCACAATACGATGAGGTAGCAGGAAGGGAACTGGCATTTCTCATCTATGAAATCAGCAACATCCCTAACCCAAAAAGATACAAAAGCATTCATAGATATATTAGAAGGATAATCCTTCAAACTGGAACAAATCTAATGAAAACATCTTGAAAATAATTGAAGAAGTTCCAAATAAAATCCAAGTGATCAAGAGACTCATAAAGAAAATATACATAAACCAACATATTCCGACAAAGAAAATGAATAAGGTAAATCTTGTGAATATACTAATTGATGCATTAGGAAAAAGAATGCCAAAAGCATGCAAACTGTGTAAGGTTTGGTATAGCATAGTCAATCCACAAAACCTAATCAGAAAATGTGCTGCATGCAACATTCCGACCCATCCACAGTGTGCTGAGGTAATACAAGATTTGAGAAAAAGATACAAGAATTTTTTGTTCAACATGTCTATCATGGATATACAATGTTATTAAATCAAGATTGAATGTACAAATATTAGTTGATGAAGAAGAAGAGGAGAGAAGAAGAAGAAGAAAAAGAAGAAGAGGAAAACGGAAGAGAAGTAAACAAAAATGAAATGACAGAAAAAAATAAGGAAAACAAAGAACAAGATAAAAGTATGGATGCAGAGATACTCATTGATACTACATATGAGGCAATAAAGCAGCATACCTACGAAGAAATAAATTACGATATGACAACAGAAAAGCAAATCCCGAAGAGGCTCTACCCAGATCTATACAATGACGGGAAAGAGGAAAAAATAGACAAGAAAGACAAAATCTGCAACCTTTTGAAAAGAGGGAATTGCAGATTTGGAGAAAGATGTTACTACAAACATCCTAAGATATGTCAAAACTATGAAATATATGGTAAATGTGCATACTTAGATGGATATGGGGATGATTGCAGAGATCTGCATCCAAAAATATGTAAAACCTAAAAGAAGGAAAAGGATGTAAGTTCGACAAAAAATGCAAATATATGCCCCTGTAGCCATGAAATCATAATCAAATAAATAACCAACCAAGTAATAAAATCCAAAATAAGAAAGAAACAAATAAAGAGAGAAATCAAAGAATATCAGGTAAAAGAGAAAAGCAAACCACCAATGAGATATGCAGAGTGTGTCAGCAAAAAATTTCAAAGCATCAGCTCCGAAATTCTACTCAAGAGATAATAACTGTATTTATTATGCAGAGGATATTGCAGAAACGGAGAAAATTGCAGATTCAGACACAAAATTAATAATTATGATGAAGGAAGATAAATTATGGAAAAGTTGGAATTTTTTTAATGTCATTTGAATTTCTGGAAATGAAAAAAAGAACAACATACCAGAACAGGAAAGAGACATGGGAAAATCCTTATTACTATCAGTATTAATGAAGGAGAAAACACGCAAACCATCATAGTGATGAATGCGCAGGGTTTAGTTACGAGTAACTCAAAAGAAAATAGAGTACTTAGAAGAACTAACCCAAAATGAAAAGAAAATAGATATAATGAATATAAGTGAAACCTGGTATTCCAAGAGACTGGGAATGATGATCAAATAAAAGGGTTCCAAACTTATAGATCAGATAGAAAAAATAGGAATCAAGGGGGAACCGCATATATGGGAAAGACAAAAAACAAGGAAAAATATATGAGAAATATAGTAACTCAGAATGTGAACTATAGCGGTAGAATTTGAATCTGAAAAATTGATGAATATAGTAATATATAGACCTCCTAATACTAAAGAGTTTGACATAATAATTGAAAAATTGGATGATATATGTAGAAATCACAAGGACTGGACTATTCTCCTATCTGGTGACTTCAACTTTCCTTTCGTAGAATGGAAAGAACGAATAGGAGATTGTGGTTGTACTTATACATATAAAAAAGAGAGTAATAGTAGTGCAGAAGATAAGAGGCAATTTGAAAAGCTATTAGATATGCTACTAGAATACAACATTCAACAAATAAATCACCTGCCAACAAGAAAGGAAAATACTTTAGACCTAGTATTTGTGAACGAGATGAATTTATGTTAAAGAAATAATAGTTTATAATGCGAGTATTTCAGACCATAATGTCATAGAATTAACAGTTCATTCCAAAGCAAGTGAAAATAGAGATAAGCAAGAAATGAAAAGTGGGAAGGATATGGAAAATACAACTTCTACAGTAAAAATATAAAATGGTCAGAAATAATGAAGAATTAAACAAAGATTGGGATAACATTTTCGTAAGTGATGACATAAGGGTAAATACGGAGATATTATATAAAATATTGGAGATAATAGTGGAAAAATATATACCGAAGAAGAAAAGTAAACATCATTCATGCATACCAAGAGACAGAAGGATCTTGTTCCAGAAAATCAGAAAGTGGAAAAAAGGTCTTGCAAAAGAAAAAAATGCATGGAAAGTTATAGAACTAAAAAGTAAGATAGAAAATGCAGAACAAAAGATTATACAATCAAAAGAAAATGAAAACGGGACTTGGAAGAAAAAACCCTATTAAATATCAAGCAAAACCCCAAACTATATCTCATATGCGAAGAAGATGAATAAAAGAAGAATAGAAATAGGCCCTCTGAGAATTGAAGGGAGATTAACGAATGAAAAAAAGGAAATTTGCAACATACTGGCAGAACGATATAAGAGAGAATTCACCCCTAGAATAGATAATGAAGATAATGATATAGAAGTAAGGGGAATGAAAAATAGTGAATATTTAGCTGACATAGATATTAATGAAGCTGATATTGTGCAAGCTATTAATGAAATTAAAAATGGAGCTGCTGCAGGGCCTGATGGAATTCCTGCTATTTTGTTAAAGAAAGTAGTTCATTCTATCGCAAAGCCACTTGCAATATTATTAAGACAAAGTGTAGATACAGGCAAGATATATGATGAGCACAAATTAGCATATATTACCCCTACTTTCAAAAGTGGATCAAGACTAGAGGCAAGTAATTATAGGCCTGTGAGTCTAACATCACATATTATGAAAGTGTATGAAAGGGTAATGAAGAAAAATATTATGAAACATTTAATAAAAAATAATTTGTTTAATAAAGGACAACATGGTTTCGTACCCGGAAAAAGTACACAAACCCAACTGTTAGTCCACCGTGAAAACATATTCAAAAATATGAAAAGCGGAAATGAAACAGATGTGGTTTATTTAGACTTTGCAAAAGCTTTTGATAAAGTAGACCATAATATTATAGCGAAGAAATTATTGAAAACACAATATCGTGGGGATATAAAGTAGGAAGATGGTTAAAAGAATTTTTACACAACAGAAAACAGAAAAACATAGTTATTGCAAACGACGAGAAAATCGGATGAAGCCAAGGTAATATCCGGTGTGCCGCAAGGTACGGTGTTAGCTGCAATACTGTTTGTTATTATGATTGAAGACATAGACAATAATGTTAAAGATTCGGTAGTGAGTAGTTTCGCAGATGACACAAGAATAAGTAGAGAAATTACTTGTGATGAAGATAGGAACGCTCTACAAAGAGACCTTAACAAAGTATATGATTGGGCAGAGGTAAATAGGATGGTATTTAACTCTGATAAATTTGAATCAATAAATTATGGAGACAGAGAAAGAAAGCTATATGCATATAAGGGACCTAATAATGAGACCATCACAAATAAGGAAGCAGTTAAAGACCTTGGTGTGATGATAAATAGGAACATGTTATGCAATGATCAAATAGCAACTCTGTTGGCAAAATGTAAAGCAAAAATGGGAATGTTGTTACGGCACTTCAAAACAAGAAAAGCTGAACACATGATTATGCTGTATAAAACATAGTTCGTAGTCCACTTGAATATTGCAATATGATATGTACCCACACTATCAAAAGGATATTGCAACAAATAGAGAGTGTACAAAGGTCATTTACAGCTAGAATAGAAGAAGTTAAGGACCTAGACTACTGGGAAAGACTACAATTCTTAAAATTATATAGTCTAGAAAGGAGAAGAGAACGCTACATGATAATTCAGGCATGGAAACAGATAGAAGGAATAGCAGAAAATATCATGGAACTAAAAATATCAGAAAGAGCAAGCAGAGGTAGATTTAATAGTGCCCAAAACTATACCAGGAAAAATAAGGAAAGCACAGGACATTAATCCACTACGCACCAGCATCGATAATGCAGCGTCTATTCAATGCGTTGCCAGCTCATCTGAGGAATATCAGGAGTGAGCGTAGATGTGTTTAAGAATAAGCTCGACAAATATCTAAACTGCATCCCAGACCATCCAAGATTGGAAGATGCAAAATATACCGGAAGATGTACTAGCAACTCTCTGGTAGACATAGAGGTGCCTCACACTGAGGGACCTGGGGCAACCCGAACAAGATGTAAGGTCTGTAAGGTAAGGTCTCTCTCTCTCTCTGTCTTTTGTAAGTTAACAAAGGAACTAACTTAATTCCGTATAATAAGAAGACAATAATAAAAGAAAAAAGCTTTTTTTTATTTATTCTTCGTACTAAGAAATACATTGTTTCACTTGTTGTAGAGCAGATACAGGCAATATGTTTTCACTTCTTGTAGAGCAGAGCTTACAAAGGCTCTAACTTAACTTCAGATATGAAGGCAATAATAAAAAAAATATATAATTTTATTTATTTTTATTAATTCTTTTCAGGCAAAACTTAAATACTCCATAGAAGTATCAGCTTGGAGCCACCACCATTTTTTGAAGCCGCCCATAAGTTTAAACTGCAGTCCGGTGGTGGCTTGTCCTATATCATTCCCAGATGCACGATCGTGGCTAACCTTAACTTTGAATAAGATAAAAGAAAAAAAAAAAAACTACTGATGAGGCTAGATGACTGCAATTTGGTACGCTTGATGATTGGAAGGTGGACGATCAACATACCAATTTGCAGCCCTCTAGCCTTGGTAGTTTTTAAGATCTGAGGGTGGACAGAAAAAAAGTGTGGACAGAATAAAGTACAGACCGAAAAAGTGTAGACAGAAAAAAGTATGGACAGAAGAAAGTGCGGAGAGAAAAAGTGCTGACAGAAAAAGTGTAGACAGAAAAAGTGTGGACAGAAAAAACTACGGACAGAATAAAGTGTGGACAGAAAAAAAGTGCGGACAGAATAGGGTGCAGACAGAAGAAAGTGTGGACAGAAAAAGGGCGGAGAGAAAAAAAGTGTGGACAGAATGACAAAACCACCTCAACAGTTTTCTTGTCCAGGAAGCTAAAATGAGACAAAACTTATATCGACGAACACTCGCTTAGACGACATATCGCCCTAGGCCTACAGCCACCACCAACAACGGCACCACCAGCGTCGACCTAATGCCCTGTCGCGACTCCCTAGTCTCACGTGGGTGTCGGAGCCGCGACGGAGCCCCTGCGGTTCTCCTCCTCCTGCTGTTGTTGCTGCTGCTCAATGATGGCTTCGTCGTCCAGGTCTCGGATGATGGGCAGCCCGTCCAGTTTCTTCAGCCATGTTATCTTCTTCTCGACCTCCGCACGCCACGTTCCCTCACCCGAGTGCTTTTCCTCTAGAGGGTTTCCTGTATATATGTATTATATATATATATATATGTATATATATATATATATATATATATATATATATATATATCCGGAGAATTTACTTATAAGTAACCTAGTAACCTACGAAAGCCCACAGACCTTGATAATAATAATAATAATAATTTTAATAATAATAATTATTATTATTATTTTTCAAATACTTATGATAGGCGATTAATGTCACGAGACAAAAATTAAATCCTCCGTTCATGGAATAAAGGGAGAGAAAGAGAGAGAGATGATCAGCAACTTTGTACATACTGAGAGAGAGAGAGAGAGAGAGAGAGAGAGAGAGAGAGAGAGAGAGAGAGAGAGAGATGATCAGCAACTTTGTACTTACTGAGAGAGAGAGAGAGAGAGAGAGAGAGAGAGATAAATGATCAACAACACGTACTAGAGAGAGAGAGAGAGAGAGAGAGAGAGAGAAATGATTAACAACTTGGTACTGAGAGAGAGAGAGAGAGAGAGAGAGAGAGAGAGAGAGAGAGAAATTATCAGTAACACGGTACTGAGAGAGAGACAGAGAAAGAGAAAGAGAGGGAGAGAAATGAGCAACAACTTGGTACCGAGAGAGAGAGAGAGAGAGAGAGAGAGAGAGAGAGAGAGAGAGAAACTTACCGACAAAGTTAAGTTCCTCCAGCGTCAGGACTTCAGTCAACTTCATGAACTCGGACCAGTCCTTGACCAGGTTATTGGAGATGTAGAGGACCTGGGGACACCGAAAAATATGTGTTTAAAGATAAAAAAATTTGTATAAAATAGATTATATATATTATGGTTTTGAAGCACCATCATCCCTCACTGCGCTCTTTGACGCCATCGAGTAGAATAGCGCGCTTGCGCGCACAAATGTAACGAGTGGTGCTAGGGGATATATCATGGGCGAGTGGTACTAAGGATGAATCATGATCGAGTATTGCGTAGGATATATCACCTGGTACCTTCTCCTCCTCCTCCTCCGCCTCACCTTGATCTTTTTCAGGAGACCTATACCCTTCAACTTCTCTATGAGATTGTAAGAGATCCAGAGCTGCTCCAACGTCTCCGCCAACACCTCCTGTTGAGGAATGATAAATTTTTGTTTTTCTTCAAATCCAAAACAACTCTGGGGATTCAGAGGGTCAAACTCAAGTGATTTTAAAGTAATAAGTCTAATAACCTGAACAGATTGTGGTACGATACTTAGAAAGCACTTTAAATCACTTTTAAAAAGTACGAGAATTGCTCACCAGGCCAGCCAGGCTCTTGATGTTGTTTCTGCCTAGGCTGAGAATCCTGAGGCACCGAAGGTTGTTCAGATGATTGAGTTTCTCGATCATGTTGGTCGACAGAGACAATTTCCTGGAACCGTATAGACATAAACAATTATCAACAATGGCTGCCCAAGACATGAACAATGATGAACAGTGGCTTTCCAAGACATGAATCCCATAGGTGCGTGAGACGTGGGCCTAGGCCTAATATAGACAGATCTTACACGCAGTTTAAGTATATATTTATTATATATATATCAATAAAAATTATAGTTACTTCAGTTAAACCATAACCATAAAAAATAAATAAAACATAAAAACATTTATTGACATAGAATATAAGAAACTTTGAGACATAGGCTTAGGCCTAGTATACACGCAATTTTAACATATTAATATGAACATATATTTTCATAAATATTATATATATGATTAAAGATTATAGTTACTATAGTAACTATAAACTACAACTATGAAAAACAATAAAAACATAAGGACAGTTGCATAAAAATATAAAAAGCAATAAAAACATAAGAACAGTTGCATAGACATGGAGGAAAAGTCAACTGTAAGTCATAGGCCTAGGCCTAACATACGTAGACAGATCTGACATGTAGTGTTAACATATATGTACATATACATATAAATTTTATATATGTTATATAAAAATAAATAAAAATTTTAATTTACTACAGTTAAACCACAACCATGAAAAGAAAAAATAATAAAAAAAAACAGTTGCAGACGAAAGAAAAGACAGCGATGCGACATGACATAGGCCTAATATAGACAGATCTTGCACGCAATTTTAACTTATACAATATTTAAACACATGTATATATGAAAAGAAATTGAATTTAATACAGTTAAACCAAAACCATGAAAATAAATAATCACCCCACCACCAAAAAAAAAAAAAACAGTTGCAGACGATAGAAAAGCGAATTGCTGGACATAGGCCTAGGCCTAATATAGAAAGATTTTGCACGTAATATTACATATAATATACATATATATTATATTAGAATATATATATATTATTATATATATATATAAGTATAGATTATTATTAATATAATAATTCAAATTCAAGATAATACAGAAAAAAAACAACCATGAAAAGAAATAACATGAAAAAAAAACCAGTTGCAGACGAATTGAAAAGCGAACTGCTGGACATAGGCCTAGGCCTAATATAGAAAGATCTTAACGCAATTTTAACATTATATACATATATATATATATATATATTATATATATATATATATGTATATACTCGAAAAATAAAATTTAAGCTACTACAGTTAAACAACAACCAGGAAAATAAATAATAATAATAAAACAGTTTAAGACGAATTGAAAAGCGAACTGCCGGATATACTGTTTTTTTCCATCTGTCCATCCGCCTGTGCTGGTCGCGCATGGTGGTAACACTGCATCCGGGGCTTTAAATAGTTACGCTATGTGTAAGTTTTAGGTAAATAAAAGGATATCTGGGTATACATTTGCAACTGAAATGTGTTTTAATAATTCACTGTATGCGAATTACACCGTTATTATTCGAAATAGGATATTATTTAAAGCCCGGAAAGCAGTGTTACCATGCGCAAACACCACAGGCGGATGGACAGATGGAAAAAACAATGAGGTTCGTTCGCTCACTCGCAGTTGACGAGGTTCTGCAGGGCTGAGTCGAGCTTCTCGATCGGAGGATACTGTCCTATGAGCTTCACCTCCTTCGCCTCCGCCGCCTTCTCCCCCGTCGCCTCCTCCCATTGCCTGATGGCTTCCTTGATCGTCGTGCTCTTCTGGGAGTCGCCACCCTTCGACTGGGACTATAGGGGGGTGGGGGGTCGTGGGTGGGAAATGGCAGAGGTGGTCAGGTGGGACTGAGTTGGTTACATACTCAAGAAAATGTTAGTTTGTAAGCTGCTTCATATTTATATACTACATGTATTAGTAAAGTTAGTCAAATGCTCCGTTATTTAGAAAATGACAATTTGATCAAATTGTCATTTTCTAAACAAAAATTAGTTGACTAAATGTTCCATTAATAAAAAATATTTAAAGATGATAAATTATTACATTATTAAAAGTAAAGCTTTTAAAATTCTCAATTTCTAAAACAAATAGTTGATAAAGTGTTCCATTACTAAAATATATATATTTAATTTTGATAAATTTCTACATTTCAAAAAAAAAAGTTGATAATACTCTCTTTCTAAAAAAAAAAGTTAGTTGAGAAACTGGTCTATTAATAAAAAAAGATATTTAAAGTTGATAAATTTCTACATTATTAAAAGTAAAGTTGATAAAATTCTCAATTTCTAAAAAATAGTTAGTTGATAAACTGCACCATTACTAAAAGAAAAAATAGGTAAAATTGATAACTTTTCCATTACTAAAAAAATAAAGTTGATAAAATTCTCAATTATTAAAAATGTAATTGATGAAATATTCCGTTACTAGAATAAAATAGGTAAAGTTGATCAATTTCTACATTACCAAAACAATAAAGTTGATAAAATTCTCAACTTCTAAAAGAAAGTTAGTTGATAAAATGTTCCATTGATAAAAATGATATTTAAAGTTGATAAATTTCTACATTATTAAAAGTAAAGTTGATAAATTCTCAATTTCTAAAAAAAAAAAAGTTAGTTGATAAACTGCACCATACTAAAAAAAAATAGCGTAAAGTTGATAAATTTCTACATTATTAAAGTAAAGTTGATAAATTCTCAATTTCTAAAAAAAAAAAAGTTAGTTGATAAACTGCACCATTACTAAAAAAAATAGGTAAAGTTGATAAATTCTCAATTTCTAAAAAAAAAAAGTTAGTTGATAAACTGCACCATTACTAAAAAAAAAAAAAAAAATAGGTAAAGTTGATAAATTTCTCCATTACTAAAAAAATGAAGTTGATAAAATTCTCAATTACTAAAAATGTAGTTGATGAAATATTCCATTACTAGAAAAAAAAATAGGTAAAGTTGATCAATTCCCCCATTATTTGAAGTAAAGTTGATCATATTCTCAAGTTCCAAAAAAAAATTAGTTGTTAAATGTTTCCATTAATAAAAAATACTTAAAGTTGATAAATTAATACATTATTAAAAGTAAAGTTTATAAAATTCTCAATTTCTGAAAAAAGTTAGTTGAGAAAATGTTCCATTAATAAAAAAAACTAGGTAAAGTTGATCAAATGCTCCTTTATTAAAAGTAAAGTTGATTAAATTCCCAATTACTAAAAAAAGTTAATTGATAAATTGGTCCTTAATAAAAAAAAAATTACTTAAAGTTGATAATTAATACATTATTAAAAATAAAATTGATAAAATTCTCATTTTCCAAAAAAAAAAAAAAGTTAGCTGATTAACAGCACCATTGATTAAAAAAATAGGTAAAGTTGATAAAATTCTTCATTACTAAAAACTAGAGTTGATAAAATTCTTCATTACTAAAAAAATAAATTTGATAAAATTCTCAATTACTAAAAATTTAGTTGATAAAATATTCCATTACTAAAAAAATAGGCAAAGTTGGTCAAATGCTCCATTATTAAAAGTAAAGATCAAATTCTCCATTACTAAAAGATAAAGTTAATAAAATTCTTCATTACTAAATAAAAAGTAAAGTTGATAAAATTCTCAATATCCAAAAAGTTAGTTGATAAAATGTTCCATTACTGAAAAATAGGTAAAGTTGATAAAATTCTCCATATCTAAAAAGATTAGTTGATGAATTGTTCTACTAAAAAGAATATGTAAAGTTGATAAATTTATCATTTAAGAAAAAATATAAAGTTGATAAAACTCTCCATATCTAAAAAAAAGTTAGTTGATAAACTGCTCCATTAATTAAAAAATAGGTAAAGTTGATAAATTTCTCCATTACTAAAAAAAGGTCAAATTGATAAATTTCTTAATTACTGAACAGTAGTTAAAAGTTTATATGATGCTAAGTACTAAAATAAATAAATAAATTAAATTAAAGAGATAAACTTGATATAATTCCCCATTACTGTAAAAGTTAAAGTTGATAAAATATGCTTAACATTTTTAACATTAAAAAAAGTTCTTATCTTTTTTAACGAGAAAGAATAATAAAAAAAAAGTAGCTCCACAATTTGAATGAAATGGAACTATATATATATATATATATATATATATATATATATATATATATATATATACATACATACATATATATATATATATCATTGTTATTCACCATCGAAAATATGGTGTAAAAACACCATTTTAACTTTGCGCTTTAAAGATTTCTGTAATAAAATTGGTGTACTAGACTGAGGTGCACTAGACTCACTGATGTTCTTAAAACTTTTGCGTGAATGTCTGTGTGTATGTGTAAATAAACACAAACAACAAATAATTACAGAGTTATTTAAATATACTTTTCACCACATAATAATCAAACAGCCATTCGAACCGTCATCTGAATCATGACAAAACATAATTCAATAACTTACATCATAATTAGGCCTATGATTGTCATACGAAGCCAATATTAAAAAAAAAGATCATTTCTAATGTAATTCTATGCAGGAAATGTAATCGCTATGATAAAAAAGCATTACATTTAAGTATCAATATTGTGAAGACCAAGATGCGTTGGTTTAACAATTCTCTCTCTCTCCTTTGAATATAACTACGATAAATACTAATTTTCTATTTTTTTCTTAAATAGATAACATTTTTTATTTATTTAGCCATTCACCTAGCAATGGGCGTCTGATATGGGCCTTCACACACACACACACACACACACACACACACCACACACATATATATATATATATATATATATATATATATATATATATATATATATATATAGTTGACCTCTTCAAGAATCTATAACCTATTTCGACCTTTTTTATCAGTTACACATCTATGTAAGTTTGAATGATGAATAGATCTACACACGTTAAGAATCTTATACAATAATTTTTATCACTCAAGAATATGCCTACTGATTTAAATGTGTGTATATATATTATACACCATATATCGTTTAGCCTAAAGTTAAGTCTTCAAGAAATTATAATCTTTTATACGGCCTACATTATGAATCTCTTGACTTAATATATTATTATTTTTTAAAAATTATTGTCTAACTGGTTTAGTCTAGAATAGGCCTTATGCCAGCACATGCTGAGCCCACCGAGCGTAATAACCAGAATTAACATTCAAATCACATTCCAAATTCATTCCATTATGAAATAGTTTACGTAAATAATTTTTTGAATTATGGTCTTAAAATTCAGAATGTTTTTCTTGTGTAGTAGTCTTAATTCAGAATGTTTTTCTTGTGTAGTATTCTTAATTCAGAATGTTTTTTCTTGTGTGAAGTCTTAACTCAGAATGTTTTTCTTGCGCAGTAGTCCTAGTTCAGAATGTTTTCCTTGTGTAGTAGTCTTAATTCAGAATGTTTTTCTTGTGTGTTAGTCTTAAACTTCACAATGTTTTTCTTGTAATTGTAGTACAGTCTTAAACTTCAGTATTTTCCTTGTAATCTTTTCGAATGTTTTGACTGTTTTCTACGTCAGTGAAGTTCGTTGCGCATTAGACTTACTGTTTACTCACCATTTTACACAGTACTGTTTACGAAATAGTAATATTTACGAAAACAGACGTGCGAGAGACAACGATAAACACCGATAATGTAAAACCAGTTAACTCCACCATCTGGTTTACACAATGTTGCCATGGTGACCGGCTTCAAAAATTTCCATAAGTGTTTTTGTATTTATCTTATAGATAATTCATTCATTATTAATTTAAAGACACAGAGCGTTGAATATTTAAGGAAATTGTTTATTTACTCAAGGGAAATATTTCTGTTTTTATAAAAGGGAAAGTAAAATTTGTTAGTGATTACTCCATCTCTCTCTCTCTCTGTGTGGGGAGGGGTCAATTGGAACAAGAAGCTTCGAACTCGAACCGAAGTCAGTTCGAGGTTTCGAACGTTCATGGCACTGGGTGTTGTTACTTAGCGAGGAGCCTATATTATTATTATTATGTTATAATAATAAAGATGGTTGTGGTTTGTATAGTATTTTGGAATGTATATTTATGGCGAATGATATTGTCATATAGCCTACGTAACATATCTAAAGGGATATTTGAATATAATCGTATTTCTTCCATAAACAAACGAAGAGTTTCGTGAAGTGTCGTTTCGTAATGGACGAAACATATTATACCTTATAAGCGTTAACGGTTGTGGCGTTTACGGTATATTTTAATTATATATTTATAAAGAATGATAATGATATATATATAATATACAACGTAGCGTATTAAACTGACATAGTTCCACAACTTTTAAAACAAAAATTTCATGAAGAGTTCGAACTGTGTCGTTTCGTAATGAGCAAAATATAACAAAATATATTACCGCGTCGATAGCGTCGTTCGAGTTGTGGAATTATGGAGGATGTTGTTGTTGTAGTTATATATACTACGTTTAAAATGTTAATTGTTTTATTGCTTGAACAAATAATACAAGTAAAAGCAAGTTTGAACTAGAGCGTTCGAAGCGTTTCGCGAACCACCCGGGGGAGGGGAGGGGGGAAACAAAAGAACATCGGGCCGCGAGAGGGAGAGAGAGAGAGAGGAGGGAGGAGGGAGAGAGTAGGGAGTGTGAGAGATTGAAACAGTGGGACGAGGAGCAGGTGGTCCGCCGTGCGCGACAATTTTATGAACCGAAATCCCCCGACATATTTGTGCTGCCGGATATCGCGCCCACGTCTAAGTGCCAAACACGCCCGTCGTCCGCCCGCCCCGCCCTTCGTGATGGTGGGCGCCGCCGCTGCCGCCACGACAGCCGGAGCGAACGAGAGATGAAAAGCGCCCGAATGAATCCGGGAGGGGCGACGGAGAAGAAGCAGTAGTGAGTCTCGAGAGAGAGAGAGAGAGGGAGAGAGAGAGAGAGAATCCCATCATGCCCGCAAAACCCCGAACAAGTGAATGAAAGAGGATCACGTGACCCCCAGAACCGACCAATCAGCGGCCGCCGATTCCATCCCCCCCCACCACCACCGACGACGTCGCGAACTCGCGCCGCAACACCCAACTTCTCCCCAAAAGTACAAAATAAAACGCAGCTCGAAATGGAGGTAAGGCGTTTGGCGGGGCGCGGAGCGCCCCGCGGTCGCGTCACGGCCGCCCGTGGGTGGCCGCCATCGCTTCTGCAATGATTGACCTTCCTTTCTGATCTGTTTTAGGGGCGTTAGAGGCGCCGATGTGTCCGTCAGGACCGAAAAGAAATTTGGGTCGAGGGAGGTCGGCCATGAATATTGCTGGAACAATGGTGGTGATGAGGAGGAGGAGGAGGAATTGGGGTGGGAATCCTGACGTGAAAACGTGAAAAAAAATAAATGTTTCTCCTTTCACCGTCGATATTATCCTTATTCCTGTCATTTAGGATGAATTTAGGAATTAAATATGGCTGAATTAAGTAATGGCAAGGTTAAATAAGGCCGATTCGAGCCGTTTAGACTTAGATATAGACGCGATGACACCGTCTCTCCTTAGGTAGTAATGGTTGGCGAGGGAAGGGGGTGGAGAGACTTGACACTTACAAAGTCCCTTGTTTACCTTTAAAAAAATTAGCTCTTTTCCCCCCTCCGCCCTTTTATAGTATCCATCGTGACAGCAGCTGTCGTGTTTACCCCCTGTGGGCTTTGATCATGGTGCTCATGACAGTAAGTTAAGACGGAATCCTGTAACGTAACGTTGGACGATCCAGCCATTATTATTTAGGTAACCTGGTTACGATAACTTACGCTTCAAGGTTATTTTTCTGTCATCTGAGACGTTGTTTAGAAATTTTTAACTGCTTATTATCGTTTTGAATTCATCCTGTAACGTAACGTGACGGTTTATAAGCGAAACGATCGAACATAATACTATAAACCGTAACCTGGTTACCGTAAACTATTAAATGTCAAGGTTAAGTTTTGTTTCGTTCGAGATGTCATCTTGGTTGACATTTTTTAACGTTATTATTGTTTTAGACTTTATCCTGTAACATAATAATCTACAGCATGGGCTACAGTAAACCTCTGTATAAATGTGGTAGGCCTGAGGGTAACGATACATTGCCAGGTTGCCGTAACCTGGGCCCATAGCCAGGAATTTATTTTATGCAACATAAAAATCCCATTTTAACTGCATATTATTCTTGCATTATGATCTTTTCATGGTGTTTCAGCTCAAATATCAAATTCAGTTACCAAATAGTATGATTCAGGCTAAATCTTAATTGCGCTGAGCTTTGTCTGGGCTGGCCTAGGGCACTTAATTAGGTTAGGCTTGCGTTAATTATACAATTCATTGTATGTCTTCCCATATACCTTTCTTTTACCATTTTTCCATCGACAGTCACTTTCTAGCTCATTCTTGTAAGAACGATGACCATGGTTGCCTTTTGTTGCAATGTACCTACCTATTTACTAGGTCTGCCGTCCCTATCGTGACACACAGTAAGCCTACATACTCTGTCACTATGTAGATCGTTGGTCGGTATGGTTTTTACCTGCCATCTCGGTGGCCATGAGTTGATTCTTGCCCATTCCATTGAGGGATCAGAGATGTGTATTTCTGGTGATAGAAGTTCACTCTCGACGCATTCATAAGTCACGTAAAGCCGTTGGTCCCCCTGCTAAATAACCACTGGTTCCATGCAACATAAAAAGACCATCTAAACACACAAACACTATTAGTATCTTGACGTGGTTCGGAAATCACTTAAAGCCGTTGGTCCTGCTGCTGAATGACCACTGGTTCCATGCAATGTAAAAACACCATCCAAACACACAAACAAACCTATTATCTCGACATCATCTTGACGTGGTTCGGAGGTCACGTAAAGCCGTTGGTCCCACTGCTGAATAACCACTGGTTCCATGCAATGTAAAAAACACCATCCAAACCCACAAACAAACCTATTATCTCGACGTGGTTCGGAAGTCACGTAAAGCCCTTGGTCCCGTTGCTGAATAACCACTGGTTCCATGCAACGTAAAAACACCATACAAACAAACAAACCTGTTGTGACACGGTAGGCCTACGTACTCAGTCTCCTTTTAGATCGTCCACAATAATTTGAGGTCATTTTGGGGTAAAACTGATGACTACTATCACAGCCTGGTTCCTGCCACTTGCTGAATGGAATGTTGACAGCCTTTTGTGTATACAGACAGTCCCTTCTTACTGGCGGCAGCAGTTTACGGTGATTTCATTTTGCGACAGTGTTAACTTGATTATCAGCGTCGACCCCCAGCTAACGGTATCGTCAAGTGGGTTATTAGCGCTGTTATCTCTGATTTTCAGCTAGTGGTTATTTTCAGTTAGTAGCAGCGCTCAGTAGGGAACAGAACCCCTCTGTTACCCTGGACCTCCTGTAATTGTCTTTTTTTTTGTGTATGATATTTAATGTCTGATGTTTGTTGATGTTTTCAAATTCATTCCCAAGGGGCTGGAATGAGGTTATATGAATTTTGTTTTGTTTGTGTTTATGATATTTAATGTGATATTCATCTTAAGTTTTTAGATTCATTCCCAAGGGGCTGGAATGACGTTATACGCAATGCCCATGTTGCATGTAAGCTTCTAGGCTTGGTGAACAAATCAGAGGGGTGCAGTAGTAGTCTTCAGTTGTACTTGTTTTGCAATTTATCTAAAATTAAATCCACAATAGTATGTATATTATTGACTTGTGTGATTATTAGTTTGCTTTAAATGTAGGTATCGTTAGCAGGGTTAAAAGCAAAATGGAAAGTCGCCAAAACTGTGGGTTAGGCTAGCAAACGAACCAAACTGCCAATTGCTGATGGGATAAGCTATAGACAGACTTGTAGCCTACTTTGGTCACAATGACAGCTGTGCCTAGCTTGACAAAAATTACTAATTTACCTTACAGTCAACCCCCATTCAGACAGTGTAGCAGGATAAAATGTTAGGATACAAAGAAAAAAAATGTTTCCCTTATGTCCGATTTTATGAATATTACCAACATTTAGGCATTACTGGATGTACTTTGCAGCTTCCCTTCAGCACCTAGCTGCAATCTCTTTCATTCCTTTTAATGAACCTATATTCATATTCTCCTCAATAATTCTTTAAAATCTCCAAACAATTGTTTCATTCTGCAACCGAGAGATTTCCCGTAAGACCTTTTCGCTCACAATATTCATTTGTGTTGAATGTCCTCATAGGCCCCAGCACTTGGCCTCTGGCCTAAATAAACTCCATTCCATTCAGTAGCACCATGTCAAGAGTTAAATAATTGCAAAATGCAAGATAAGTATTGTGAGAAGTATATACATTTTTATAAGCACTTGATTGTAAGGACTTGACCTGACCTAACCAAGGGCACTTTATCTTTAACCTAGTACGTATTTAAAAAAAAAAAAAAAAAGGTCCATTGCTTTCTAGATGCATCATAACTCAATCTTTCAGGTGTAACGTAATGGTGTGCATTTATTATTAGCAACAATAAGCCCTATAAGCCATTTCTCAAGATTATTGGTAATCCTTTGTATCTTAATATCAGTCATTTGCATTACTTTGGTATTGGATAAGGCAAAATTTCACATAAGTGACTTACCAAACAATGTCAAAGCTGTAAGCTTTCTTGCCGCTTTGTAATTGTTTGGTAAGTATATGTGAAACCTTATTTTATTATAGAAGTATATTCGATTGTATGAGATGATAAACATGCTTGGTGCACAATTTCATGAGAGGATGGAGAAAGTTGTCATTGTTTGGTCATATCCTTGAGTGTGACACAAAATCTCAGCTGTATTGTTACAAGCATTGTACAACAGAACCCATTTAGGGCAAGACTGCATTGTTCTGTCATCATTTTCCTTGAAGGCACATTTCTGTCATGCACTAGCAATTTTCTAGTATGCAGAATCTGTAATGTTCTGTTGGTCAGTCTAAAGTCGGCTGTGATCCAGTTTTTTCGCTTCAAATCACTGAGTGCGACTTATCTTTTGAGAAGTGGCCCTTGTGCCACCAAAAGGGGAGCTCTCCCCCCCCCCCCCCTCAAATTTTTGTTGGCAGTATCCTGTAGGTAGAGAAAACCTTTGATAGTCTTAAGAAATAACACTTTTGAAAGTACTGATACTAGGAAAGTAGAGGGGTTTCCTAATTACTCCTGAGACAATGCATCCCAGGCTATCGGCAAATCTAAGAATAGATGATGGGGCTCTATGTAGAATGCTAGAGTCTTGTTAGTCTTCAGGGTGGAGGCATTGTTGGAATAAGAGCAGAATTTAAGTGAAATGTAGAATGCTTAAGACAACTACAGATGTTAATAAGAGATATATAGTAAAGTAAAAAAATTTATTGATTAGGAAACTAGGAGAGAAATTTGAGTATATATATATTTGGAACTTTTTGCCACAGAATTCTTATTAATCTTCAAATTAACACATTTTGCATCAATTTACAATTGGCCATAGGTTATTTTTAATGTTGTCACAGACCACATGCTAATTCACACATCAGACATTGAAAAGGTCGATCTGTGAAAATGTAAATTATGAAATGCAAGAATAGCTTTAGGGGCTAGTGCCATCAGTGCATCTCACATGGTGCTCTATAGGCATTACTTAATGTTTTTTGCAGCATCCCTTTGGTCCCAAGCTGCAAATCCCTTTCATTCCGTTTACTGTACCCCGGTTCCTACACATTCTCTTTCTTCCATCTTACTTTCCACCCTCAGCTTATTGTTTCATAGTGGAGCTGTGAGGTTTTTCTCTTGTTTTGATTCTCCATTTCCATTTAAGCACTGAATGACCTCAGTGGTCTCTGCACTTGACCTTTGGCCTAAACATTGCATTTCATTTCAAGCATTGCTGTCAATTTGTAAGATGTAAAATATACATTTGTTCATAAATGGAGCAAACCTTCATTCTTAACAATAGGATAATCTTCTAGCGCTACTGGAAACTGGTAAAAACAATCAAAGATTGTAAAACAAGGAATCTGTGGCATCTGGCGACTCATGCATATACAGGGTGGATTTTTGGTTGACAACCAAGCTCGTACCTCCGCAATATGCCAGTGTGGCTTTACTGCCATGGAAAGCAGAGTTTCACTTCGCAATCCTTTTCCAAGCTGGTTTTTTATTTATTCATTTATTTTTTTTTATTCATCTTAACCTGCATTTCCCAGTAGTTTCGCGGGTATCAACGTTTTTAGACAGGCCATCCTTGTTTACATAATCAAAGTATTAGAGTACCTTGGACTATATGTTAACAATACTTTTGATAGGGAATATTATCCCTCAGCCACCAGTTTCATTATGAAGGAAACAGTGCCCCTGTTGTGTGCTGTGTGTGAAATATGTATTGCAAATGGTTTAGCAAGGTGTCACACTGGCAGATAGGAGTAATCAACAGCAGAGGAGCTGTCAGGGTAAAGATGTGGCTATAGTTATTTAGGTAGTTAAGTATCTTTTAAATACTTAGTTCATAATATTTGTAAGATTCTTAATACTGTAATCTATTAATGTAAAATTTTCACGTTTGGAACTGACCTTGCTGGTCAATATTATTTCTTGGTTTTTCGTTGCTGGTTCTGTAAATTGCTCTCTTGAACTCTGCTTAGACGTTTGTCCTAAACACCATACATTTATACATCCAACCTTGCAGTCACTGAATGTAAAGTATTTATCTTGGGTGGTGCAAGTATGGTTAAGATTAGGTGTTGATTTAAACTTTCTAATTGGACAGTTGTGGTGCTTGAGTGGTGAACCAAGTTCAGTTTGACTTGAAATATCATAATGTGTTTGTATACGCTGTCTGTCCAAATTATTTTAGGTGTTGCCTGGAAATTGGAAATAAATTTTTTGATTACATTCCATTTTTCAATAACTTTCATATTCAAATTGAAACTTGTCTGCTATCCCTTTCATATATGTATGTACGTATTGAGTGCTGAATAGATACTATACAATCTTTAAAATATATTTTGCGCAACAATGATTTTGTGGTAGTATATGACAACAAGTTTTGCTTTAACCCTGCACATCATATCACTTAAGATTTGAAGCTGCAATGAGCATCATTGTCATTTTTGGTTTTCGTGCACTGGGTGGCTTTCTCCTTGTTTTCAAGTCTAAATTGAGCTGAGCTCTTCATGCTTTCCACCTCTTTCTACTAATGCGCCTCAGTGGTGTGGTAGGTTTGGTCTTGGCCTGCCACCTTGGTGGCCGCAAGTTCAATTCTCAGGCATTCCATTGAGGGGTGACGTGGCCCGGAAGTCACAGAAAGCCGTCGGCCCCGTTTCTGAATAACCATTGGTTCCACGCAACATAAAAACCATACAAACAAACAAAACAAACTTCTTTCTGCTAGTTGTTACTTTTAGCATTAATTGAGATGACTTGCATAAGATACTGGCCTCTGTGTTAAGCTGCTTAAGAGATGGTAAGACTGCCTGCTCCAGGTCTGGTCCCATTTGTAGTAAAGAGTGAGTTGCAAAAGTGCTGTGCTGCCCCTTGTGTGTCCAAGAGTACTTTTAATGGCTTTAAGATAGTTTTCAAATTATCTTGTTTAATTTCTTTGGAAGATTGTCACTTGTATATGTGAAGATCGTCCTCTATGAGGAAAAAGTAGTGTTGCTGGTCACTGCAATGACATCAGTAACAGGTAGTACATGTCTGTCATGTATACAACCCAGTAGTGTGAACAGCATCATATTACCTAATAATGCAGTTCTACTGGGGCTTATTTGGCTTTGAATGTTTTTGTATTCATGTTGTGTTTTGTAGTGAAACGATGACATGGGGTAAGGTATTATCATATACATGATTATTACTTGCTGCCAAGAAATGTCTTGTTGTGACACAGTCGTAACATATATTGAATTTTGAAATGTATTAATTGAAAGTAATCGATGTTGCAGTGGCGCTTTCTTTTCCTGTAATATGTTTTTGTGATGTGCCCTTTTGGGAAGGGGGTAGTGCTCTTACATTCATTATAGGTTCTTTGGCTCGTAGCTGCCACCCCCTTCATTAATTTTACTGCACCTCTGTTTGTATTCTCTCTCTTCCATCTTAATCCTTACAATTGTTTCATAGTGCAACTGCAAAAGGTTTTCTTCATGTTACACCTTTCAAAACTTAACCTTTCTACTTTCAGTTTCCCTTTCAGCCCTGAATGACCTCATGGGTGCCACCACTTGGTCTTTGGCCTAACTTTTATAAATTCCATTCCATTGCGATGTGGCTTGTGATCAGTTTCAGAATTTTCTGTAGTGCTCGATTTTGAAATTGGCTGATTGTGCTACACAATCTACATCAGGAGCTCTGGCTGTTTAACCCTCACAGTCCGGGCTAATACACACTGATGCGTACACCATGACCAGGCAAAATTTAAGGATGGCCATTTAAAAAAGAAAAAAAATTAGTGGAAAGAGGAAGATACGCATATAGTTACTCTTGGTACAAGAAAAAAAAAATTAAAAATATTTCTTTACCTTCCATGGAAAGTTGAAAGTGAATACTACGTTTTTCCCTCCTGGTGTGGCCTTTCTTTTCTAAGGCAGTCATAAAAATGTGCTAATTTTACCAAGTTATAAGTGTTTTTTCTAATATTTTAACATATGATATCTTGTCAAATTATAATTACAGCTTAGACAATATCATAACAGATAAGAATGAAAATCAGAAATAAATTCTGAGTATATTTGTTTTAAAATAATTATGACACTCCCTTGGATGGGAAGTTAGGACAGCATTTTTAAACGACTTCAATCCTCAGTGCTTCTGAAATTGTGCTTTATTGTGCTGATGTACGATTGAACTTAGTTAACTAAGTGTATTTTGCATGAAGAAAATGTCGAGTGTCTTTCGCATGGAAACCAGTTATGTGATTTTGTGTGTCTCTTTCAGGAAACTTCAAAGAATCAAGTTGGAAAGGATGCAGATGATGTAAGTATAGTGTCACTCCTTACCCAGGTGGGATCATGTTGATAAAATCATTTCCAGGCAGTAGCAAGTAGAGTATTGTACGTTGAGGGACAAGATTCAAGAATTTTTCAGTGCCCAATAAATTTGCCTCTTGAATTTATTCATAGTCTTGACTGCTTCACAAAGTTGAAGGTGGCAGATTGTTAATTAAATACTACTGAAAGTTTGTTTATTAAATACAGAAAGTTGAGAAAGGTTTTATTTAGCTTTTGCTCCTTTTTGGAGGTACTACTGTATGCTTAATTTTCTAGTTTTGCTGATCATTAGTTATAAGGGTGAATTGGTCTGTTAATTTTTAGTTTTTACATTGCAATATTTTGTAGTTTTAAGGATTCTTTACCATTTTACTATCAAGGTCTACTTGTTCTTGGCAGTACTTACTTGTAGATTGATATCCCTGTATATATATATATTATATATATATATATATATATATATATATATATATATATATTATTATATATATATATATATTATATATATATATATATATATATCTATACATATATATATATATAGATATATATATCATATATATATATATATATACTATATATATATATATATATATATATATACTGTACTGTAGTATGCACAGTATTACAATTTTTATGCATTTTAATTTTACCTTCATAAGCACTGGCAGCCATACATTTGCTTTCTTTGATGGTCATTGATTTACAGTTACGTACTGAATAATGATGCTTTTCCTTCCCTGTATTTATTTGGGCTCTATAAAAGTTTGTAGTATTTTGCTGCAGTTTTCTGTTTTGTCTTTTTAACGTTACAGGTTAGTTTGTATACAGAGTACTATTTTTTGCATATGCCTCTTATTATTTCCGAGACTGGTCTCGATGCATTATTGAATCTAACAGCAGGGTGCAGCATTCTCCTCACCGTTTGCCATGAGTACTAACTTTGAGAAAAACCTGGTTTGGGTTTCTTCCAATTCACTTTTAAAAAAATCATACAGTACTACATAGTTTTTTTTTTTTTTTTTTTTTTTTTTTTTTTTTTTTTTTTTTTTTTTTAGGTATTTGGATAGTGCTTGTATTTTCAATGGTAAACCACCAGAATTAGACTTTAAAATGTAAGATTTTTACATACTGTAGTCTGTATGTAAATAGTATGTTCATCATCTCTCAACTCTGTAAACACACTAGAGCTTATTACCCTAAAATCAAACTAGTCGTCAGTTTTAGTTTTCACTGTACGTGTATAGTACGTAGTACTGGGGTAAAATCTTTTGTGGAGGAAGTATTGAATGTATATTTCGTTCATTTAGGCAAAGTGGGTTTTAAAGCAACCAGGGAAGTTGTACTTTTGTCTGACATCGACTGTAAAATTTTTGTATCAATATGTAGTACCTATGATTTGGAGAACATTGAACACAGTAGCCAGTACGTATTAATTTTTGTTTTAGATTTTTGTTCATGATTTGCCGTCTCTAATTAGTCATGATGTCTATCAGCCATTCAGTAATTAGCCTGATGATGTTGCTTTTCATGTTTTTGTTATTGTGGAGAGTATAACTGTTATATATATAATGTATTTTAATCATCGAGTATCAAATTATCGGAAATTTATTGAACTAAACATTTGAAAAGTAACTGAAGCCATTAATCTTTTAAGTAAGATCTAGGAGTGTGTTTTGATCTTTTTTATTTTAAATATGGTGTTTACAGTTAGAACTCCTGTTGAATTTCCAAGGTATAATAACTAAACAGAACAGTTCCTTGCTCTTGGGTTAATGGCCTAGTGCTCGCGTTAGTGACATTGTTGATATTGAAGAGTGGATAACTTTCATGTTACATACACACTACAAGCCGTCTATCTGCTTTACTCTTAAAAGTTCACTGTGAAACTTATGATTTACTATCACAAATGAGAGCGTGAAGTGAGTTATTTGATTTAAATGAGACAATGATGTTGCAATATAGGTGGAATGGAATTTTATGCCAATAAAAATGAAAAAAATTTTCTTGGTGTTGTATAATGCTGCATCTCTGTACTTCTGTATAACTATGCTACAGTGTGTCCTCGACTTACAGTGAGGGATCCGTTCCAGCACCGTGCTGTAAGTTGGTTTCTGCCGTAAGTCATTTTTTCGCCGTTGACAGCACTTTAACAGTGCTCATGGTGCCGTAACTTGATGCTGAAGATGCTGTAACTTGATGCAACATCAAATTACGGAGCTGTAAGCCCTGTTGTTGGTGCTGAAAAGGCGTCATAAGTTGTAATTCGAGGATCAACTGTACAAGACAGGGCTGCAAATCCATTGATAGTTTTATAATGATTGGTGTCCTTGGAAATCTCCCAAGTTATGGGCTAAAATATGCAATTTTGCAATTTATTTTGTATTTATAATACAGACTTTACCATAACAGATTCGAGAACTATGAACTGCTCAAAAGATTTTTTAAGGCAATATTCAGACATCAGCTATGTCCTTATACATGTATACTAGGACATAACACACAGGAATCCTATTGGGAAAATGTTTAGGAATGTCTTTTCTTTTTTTGGGCTGTTTATAATAGGCACCCTAGGGTTGAAGTGTGTTGTCACTCTCAAGTTACAGAAAACAAAATAATCAATCCCCTAATTTCAGGAAAGGCAACTGTGTAATTGAATGACTAATAGTTTTTGTTCTCTCCTGTGTGTAACATTTACATTTAGGTGTGGCACTCATCCTTTTGGTGGTTTAGAATCTTCTAATAAGCCTAAGTTGTACTGCTCTACACTGTTAAATTGATAGGATTTTTTTGTAATATGTTAAAGAGTTTTTAGTTATGTTCAATTATGCACATATTTGATTCAGCTTTGCACATCTAGACTGTATTCATTGATATGTATTTAGTAATATTGGTAATTTATGTCAGTGCCATAGATATCAGATGAATACCATTAACACCATGGTAATTACTATTATAACAGGTCATTATTACCATTGTCATGATTTCAGATTGGCTATCATTATCTTTATATAGTACCATGACTTATGTTTCTAGGACCAATCCAAGTCTTTGTATTTTTATAAGAATGGTATTTGGCTTTCATTATCTTTATATAGTACCGTGACTTATGTTTCTAGGACCAATCCAAGTCTTTGTATTTTTATAAGAATGGTATTTTTGAACTCGAGCGAAGAAATTTGAGCCGTGTTATTTATAAGCCCTTCTCGCATACCTTTCTATTCATATTTCTGCCAGTGATTCTGTCATCCTTACAGTGGTCCCCCCAGACCCCCCCCCCCCCATGAATAGTTAGAACCCGCGAATAGTTGGAACCCCTATAAAAACGCTATTAAAACTCAAGAAAAACCCAATAAAAATTTATATACTTGGTTTTTTTAAGTTTTATCGCAAAAAGTGTATTTTATGATGAAATTGAAAAAAAAAAAAAAACAAGAATTTATGGATATTTCTCACAGAAAAATACCGCGAATGTGCAAATTTTCTGCGAATAATGCGGGGAAACATTCCCGAGAGAAAAACGCAAATGTGTGAGTCCGCTAATCCGAAGAACGCGAATACGGGGGGTCCACTGTATTGTGTATTTTTGTACATTCAACTTCCCTGTCAGATATATACAACTACTATCCGACTTACAACCTGCTCGACATACGACCACTCGTACTTACAACCTTACTTCAGACAGTTGACCATTGAGTTACTTGGCACTGCGCCATCTCATGAGAACTCTCATCACTCAGGCATGAGAACTCTCATCACTCAGGCAGCATCAGTTTGAGTTACCCTGCCCTATCTACAGCATCATTTGGTATTAACTGTACTGTAGACTGAATTGCAAACCAATTTACGTAAGAATCGACTTCTGACATGCATGCAAGAACCTAACCCCATTGTAACTCAATGCCTGATTGTACGTAATATATACTATTACACAAATGATTAAAATGTATTAGTAGAAGTACATTATGGTAAAAAGATTGAAATAATGATTGTACATTACATTACAGTACTAAGTAGGCACTTTTATATAGCAAAGGTTTGATAGTATACCCTACCCAGTATGTTGGCCACTTTCTAAGGTTCGACTTACATCCAAACTTGGTTGTAAGTAGGATAGTACTTGTACTTAGCTTATAGACTCCGTCGTCCTGACAGAAATTCAAATTTCGTGGCACACACTACAGGCAGGACTAGGAACCATTCCCGTTTTCTTATCAGATTTTCTCTGTCGCCGGTACCATCAACATTGTTGTTGGTTCCTCTTGACTGGATTTTCATTTTTCATCGACAGTTGATCTTCTTGACCGACTTTTGGTGACGTATTTGGTTTGTTGGATTGGCATACGCTTTCGTGGACTGTTTTATTGAACTCGCTTTGGATTTTTCTTATGATGTCTGACTCTAGTGTTGTGATGAGAGTTTGTGTGAATGTAGGCTGTAAGGTGAGGTTGCCGAAGGCTTCGGTTGATCCTCACACTGTATGTAAGGGTTGCAGAAAGTATGAATGTTCTTTTGCTAACACCTGTAAAGAGTGCGAGAGTTTGAGTGCTAAAGAGTGGAAGACTCTAACTTCTCATTTGAAGAAGTTAGAAAGAGAGAGAATGAGGAAAGCTTCCTCCAGAAGTTTGAGTGGTTCTAGATCTAACGAGCTAGTTCCTAGTTTGGGAACTTCTTCCCCTCTTATAAGAAGTGCTACTTCTCCTTCTTTTTCAGCCCCTTCACCTATTGCAGATCCTGCAACGGAACTTGCAGATCTTGAAGCTGCCTTTAAAATAATGGAGAGTAAGATGGCTGCTTTGCAAGGTAAGCATAGTGATGAAGTGAATTATGCAGTGAGCAGTGATGTGAGTGTCCCCAGTGTAGTGGAGGGGGCATCTGGTCGGCTCCACAACGCTCCCAGGTCTAGACCTCTTCCAAGCTCCCAGGCCCAGAGGAGAAGGAATGTCGAAAGCTGTACGGAGGTTGTGGAGATTCCCCACCGATCAGGCGTCCCTTCTGCAGGATCTGTTACACCTCAGACTGCCAGGGATCGCTATTGTAAAAGCGTCCTGCGTGAGTGCTTCTCATCTTCAGGATCCTCGTCTCCTAGACGTGGTTGGAGGGATACTGATCGCTCACGCCCGTTGAAGAGGAGCTGGAAAGCACCTGCTCTTGATTCGAGTCCGGAACGCTTCCCAGAAGAGTCGCCCTCGGAAATCAAGAGAGCGAAGAGAGCCTTCTTGTCTCCCGTTGCTGTCGTGGAGCCCCAGGTAACTTCCAGAGCGCCTTCCCCTCCTCCCGATGAGGATAAGGAGGCGGCTACCACAAGGATCCTCCTGGCCATGCAGGAGCAGATCTCCTCTTTAGTGGGAGTGCTCTCCAAGAATCCTCCTCGTAGGAAGGATACTTCTCTTCCGATCAAGAGGTCCTCTCGGCGCTTAGAGGTTACTCCCCCCAAGTTCATTTCTTCAGATCGACGATCTGTCAAGAAGATTGAAGGTGTGTCGGAACGCCCTCCTTCTACGAGGACGTTTCCTCTTGCCAACAAGCAAGTAGCTCCTTCTTGTGATTGGTCCTCTTCAGAACAAGAAGAGCCTACCAGGAGGCACGAGGCGCTCTCCAGGCACAAAGTGCCTTCTAGGCACAAGGAGCCAGTCAGGAGCCAGCCAGGAGCAAGGAGCCAGCCAGGCGCGAGGCACCAGCCAGGAGTGAGGAGCTAGCCAGACGCAAGGCTCCAGCCAGGAGCGAGGAGCCAACCAAGAGCGAGACACCAGCCAGGCGCGAGGCGCCAGCCAGGAGCGAGGAGTCTGCTAGGCTCGTAAGAAGGAAGTTTCTGATCTTCAAACTTTGGGGCAAAGAGCTTCGATGTTGATCAGCTCTTCCCCAGATAGAAGCTCTTCCCCTACAGAACGAAGGAGGTCTTCGAAAGACTTATCCTCCAAACGGGAACGTTCTCCCTCATCTGATCTCGTACTGGAAGATGTGTCGGAAGATGAGTCTCCTGCGAATGAAGGTCTTTCCAACTACAAGACTTTAACCGCCTTAATGCTTCAGGAGTGCGGAGATTCGTTTAGTCCTGCCGCTCCTCCTTCTCCTCGTTCTCTTTTCTCCAGCACCAGAACCTCTAAGTCCTCTTCCTTTTTGAAAATGAGACCGGCTATTTCCATGAAGAAGGCCCTCCAGTCTCTCGGTTCATGGATGAACTCGAAGAAGGAATTGGGCAAGACAGTGTTCTGCATGCCTCCCTCCAAGCTTTTAGGAAGGAGAGGCATTTGGTACGAGACAGGAGAAACCATGGGTCTGTCTCTCCCTGCATCAGCAGAGTCAGACTTCTCGAGTCTGGTCGACTCTTCCAGACGACATACCTTATCGTCCGCTAGATCGACGTGGAGCATGTCGGAGTTGAACCACCTCCTTAAGGGACTTTTCCTCGTACTAGAGGTCTTCAATTTCCTGGACTGGTCCCTTGGAGTTCTTGCTAAGAAGACCCAGGACACTGACTTTCTCAATAACCCAGAAGTTCTCCATAGCGTCCTGGCATGCATGGACAAAGCAGTTCAAGACGGCTCGGGAGAAGTTTCTTCCCTTTTCGGAGCAGGTTTGCTCAAAAAGAGGTCGGTGTTTGGATCTTTCTTGACGAAGGCTGTTTCTCCAAGTCAGAGAACTGCCTTACTGTTCGCGCCTTTGTCTGATCATCTCTTCCCTTCGCAGTTAGTGAGGGATATTACACGCTCTCTGACTGAGAAGGCGACACAAGACCTTCTTGTGCAGACAGCCAAGAAGAACCGCCCTATTGTGACTGCTCCTAAGAAGGACTCTCGTCCTCCTCAGCCGCCCTTTCGTGGAGGTTCTACTACACGTCCCCCCTCCAGAAAGAAAAGCTCAGACAAGAGAGGAAGGTCAAGCTTCCAGCCCTTCAAGAAGGGAAAGTGACTCTCAGATCCTCCGAACACCAGTGGGCGCCAGGCTCCTGGAATACGCAGAAGCCTGGGCCTTGAGAGGAGCCGACTCCTGGTTGTCGGGTCTGAGGAAGGGATACATCATCCCCTTCAAGGACAGACCTCCCCTAACTTCAACTCCTCGGGAACTGTCCGCGAGATACAAAGACCCTGTTTTGAGAGATATGCTCCTTCAAATGGTGGATCAGATGTGGGACAAGGAGGCCATCGAGCTGGTGCAGGATCCCCACTCCCCGGGATTTTACAATCGCCTTTTTCTAGTCCCGAAGGCTCCGGGGGGGTGGAGACCGGTACTAGACGTAAGTGCGCTGAACCGGTTCGTGGAAAAGAAAAAGTTCCTCATGGAAACGTCCGCCTCGGTTCTGTCAGCCCTACGTCCAGGAGATTGGATGGTCTCCCTGGACTTGCAAGACGCCTATTTCCACGTCCCCATTCATCCTTCGTCGAAGAAATTTCTTTGATGCATGATAAAGGACAAGATCTATCAATTCAGGGCCCTGTGTTTCGGCCTGTCTACGGCTCCTCAGGTATTTACGAGCCTGATGAGGAATGTAGCGAAGTGGCTTAATTTAAAGGGAATCAACATCTCCCTTTACTTGGACGACTGGCTCATCAGGGCCAAGTCAGAGAGCCAGTGTTTGGAGGACTTAACATCAACACTAGACCTGATACAGTCTCTGGGATTACTCGTCAACCTCGAGAAGTCACAGATGATCCCCAGCCAGAACCTGGTTTATTTGGGGATTTAGATGGATTCTCGGGGTTTTCGGGTGTTTCCTTCGCAAGAGAGACTCACTCGAGGCTCTATAAAAGTCTCGAGCTTCTTAGAGATTGATCTGGACAGAGGAAAGAAGCATAACCCTCCTTACGAGATTTATACAAGGAGAGAGAAACTTGAGGGCAGACAGACTGAGCAGGAGGAATCAGGTCCTTCCCACAGAGTGGACCCTCCACTCAGAAGTGTGTCAAAGTCTTTGGTCTCTGTGGGGGAGTCCTCACATAGACCTATTCGCCACGTTCCTCTCCAAGAGGATAGAAATCTTCTGCTCATCAGTAGAAGATCCAAGAGCGTTTGCAGTCAACGCCCTTCTCCTAGATTGGTCGGGCTTGGACGCCTATGCGTTTCCCCCCTTCAAGATTCTGGGGGAAGTGCTCAGGAAGTTCGTGGCCTCAAAGGGGACGAGGTTGACCCTCATAGCCCCATTTTGGCCCGCGCAAGAATGGTTCACAGAGGTACTGGAGTGGATGGTGGACTTCCCCAGATCTCTTCCAAACAGGACAGATCTGCTCAGACAACCCCACTTCGAGAGGTTTCATCAAAACCTCCCCGCTCTCGCTCTGACTGCCTTTCGACTATCGAAAGACTTGTCAGAGCGAGAGGTTTTTCTTGCAAAGCTGCAAGCGCTATCACGAGAGCCCGCAGATCGTCGACTATGCGAGTTTATCAATCGAAGTGGGAGGTCTTTAGAAGATGGTGTAGATCGAAGAAGCTGTCCTTCTCCAATACCTCTGTGACCAACATCGCAGATTTCCTCCTTTTCCTGAGGGAGGAATCGCACCTTTCAGTATCCACC
Source organism: Macrobrachium nipponense (assembly GCF_015104395.2). Taxonomy (NCBI): domain Eukaryota; kingdom Metazoa; phylum Arthropoda; class Malacostraca; order Decapoda; family Palaemonidae; genus Macrobrachium; species Macrobrachium nipponense. The sequence goes on along the minus strand of NC_087210.1, from coordinate 1,484,126 downwards.
ATCAAAGGATACAGAAGTATGCTGTCAGCCGTTTTCAGGAATAGAGGCCTGGAAATAGCTGAAAATAAAGATCTGCACGATCTTATTCGGTCTTTCAAGACTTCAAAGTCTAGTAAGCCGAAGACTCCAAGCTGGAATCTTGACGTGGTCCTGAAATTCCTGACCTCGGATAGGTTTGAACCTCCACAACGTGCCTCTTTTAGAGATGTTACTAGGAGCTGTGTTTTCCTGTTGTCCCTCGCTACTGCCAAGAGAACGCGCGAACTCCACGCTCTAGATTCTCGTGTTGGCTTGAGAGGTGATTCTGCTATAGGTTCTTTCCAGACATTGTTTCTGGCAAAGAATGAAAACCCTTCAAAGCCCTGGCCCAGGAGCTTTGAAGTGAAAGGCCTTTCTAACCTAGTAGGTAAAGAGATTGAAAGGTCTCTTTGCCCTGTCAGGGCTCTAAAATATTATCTTAGTAAGAAAAAGCAGCTGGGAGGTTGTCATCAAGGTCTCTGTTGTGCTGTTAGGGACCCGAAGAGACCCATGTCTAAAAATGCCTTGGCCTTCTTTGTAAGAAGCGTGATTACGGAGGCTCATCTTAACTGCCCTGATGACTCCTTCAAAGTACTCAGAGTCAAAGCTCATGAAGTAAGAGCGGTTGCTACTGCGTACTTTGACTTTTCAAAGGGATATGTCAATGAAGGACATCCTTGAAGTGACTTATTGGAGATGCAATTCAGTCTTTGCATCTCATTACCTGAAGGATGTCAGGGTTACATATGAGTAATGCTTCTCTCTCGGCCCGTTTTGTGTCAGCGGGTACAGTGCTGGGATTTGGAGCAAATACTGATCCTTAATTTTTTTTGAGTATCGTAACCCTCTTGTTAGATATGTTTTTGGTTTTCTACTGGCAGGGGCGCAAGATGTCGCACAGGCGGCCGTCGCCTTTCGTCAGTAAGGAACCGGGGGTGTATCTGACTTGTGGGGGTGGTACAAATTTTTTTTTTTTTGTACTATATATTTATGTGCGTTTATGTGGTTTCGAGTTTATTGGTTGTTAGGAGTTTGGGGATAACTCCTTTCAATCTTTAGAACTAACCCAGGTGTTAGGATCAGGTGATCGGGATTGGTGTTGTGCTCCTTGAAAAAGGTGTATTGTCATGTTAGTGGATTAGCACCCATTGACAAAGGCCTTTAGGCTCTGCCGAGTAAGTGGATAAGACCCCATTGGCAGACCCACAAGAACTTTTAGCCATAGATCAATATCTCGCTGAGGCTGTTGAGGCGAAGCAGACTCCTAGGCAGTAGCCACGAAGTCTTCCGCCTAATCAGGAAGGAACCAAGGTTTTATTAATACCTACAACATATGTTGTTTACCTGTCTATTTCAGTAGTTAGCTGTCTCTTACCCACCACCAAGGGTGCCAATCAGCTAAGTATATATCTGACCGGGAAGTTGAATGTACGTACAAAAATGATATTGTTATGATACAATAAAGTTTTGTACATACTTACCTGGCAGATATATACAATTAAATGGCCCACCCAGCCTCCCCGCAGGAGACAGGTGGAAGAGAGAAAATCTGATTAGAAAACGGGAATGGTTCCTAGTCCTGCCACCCAGGCCAGGGCGGTAGATCACCTGACCTACCTGTAGTGTGTGCCGTGAAATTTGAATTTCTGTCGGGACGACGGAGTCTATAGCTAAGTATATATCTGCCAGGTAAGTATGTACAAAACTTTATGTATCATAACAATATCATTTTTCCTTTCCTCTGCGGCTGTTGCTGATTTTCACTTGTAATCTTGCATTACTCTTTTCACCACTGGAGTTCGTTGCCTTCTAGATAGTGACTCTTGCTCTTGCAGGGGTTCTGTTTTCGGGGGGGTGCCGATAGGTGAAAACTGCCATTGCCGAAACTAGGCGATTTGTGGCAGTGAGTTTCAATGAATGGTGCCTCCGTTAGGTATGGATGGTGCTATAACTATTATCAACACCTTATGGCGCCAGTAACCGAAAATCAGCCTGTTGTGGCACCATATAAAACCAGATCGCCATGAACCGAGTCTGCAGATAACCAGGGACTCCCCATAACCAAAAATTGGTGATACTAGTACCGATCCCTGTTTATTGTTGTCACTAAACAAGCGCTGTAAAACCAGGTCTCAGATGACCGATGCCGGCAATAACCGTTGACTTCCTATACACCCAGTGTTTTTGTATTTGTAATTTTTTTTTTTTTTTTTTTTTTAACTATCAAAGGTACTAAGTACTCAAGTTTTCCGGTTGTACAGTGGACCCCCGTATTCGCGTCCTCCGGATTCGCAGACTCACACATTTGCGGATTTCTCTCGGGAACATTTCCCCGCATTATTCGCGGAAAATTCGCACATTCCCGGTATTTTTCTATGAGAAATATCCATACATATATTCTGGTTTTTTTTTTATCAATTTCATCATAAAATGCACTTTTTGTGATAAAACTATTTAAAAACCAGTATAAAAGTTTTTAGTGGGCTTTTCTTGAGTTTTAACTAACAAAATAGGCTGTTTTTAACATTTTTCTAGGGGTTCCAACTATTCGCGGGTTCTAACTATTCATGGGGGGGTCTGGTACGCATCCCCTGCGAATACGGGTGGGACCACTGTATAGACATTTTCCTTGATTCCTGTGATTAATTCAGGAGGCATTTTGTCTCGGGTACCTTGCTTGAACCACTCTTGATAACCATCAGGAGGCATTTTGTCTCGGGTACCTTGCTTGAACCACTCTTGATAACCAGTTTCTCAGTTAGTTTGCTCTCTCTCTCTCTCTCTCTCTCTCTCTCTCTCTCTCTCTCTCTCTCTCTCTCTCTCGCTCTCTCTCTTCTCTCTCTCTCTCTCTCTCTCTCCTCTCTCTCTCTCTCTCTCTCTCTCTCTCTCTCTCTCTCTCTGTGGAAAACAATTGGAACCTCAGAAGTTCGAGCAGAGATGCAATAAATTACAACCCTTGAGCAACCCTCCTTTTATTTTAATAATAGACTTAAATTTTACTCTTTTATTAATTTGATCATTTATATTTCATTTTCTAGTAGCTGATCTCTTCTGTCTGTATTTCCTATTACCTTCTGTCACTTTTTTCAGATGAACACCAAACTCTTTGAAAGCTTCCATTGTAAATTGGTGGCCCCTATGGGCTTATTCCATCTGAATAGGGCATATGTTCTGCATGATAATGATCTTCCAATTTCAGTGTTTGGTGATTTCTTTCCCATTTGCAAACTCCATAGGGATCACCATTCAGTATGCTTGACTTGGCATAATATAAGTGGTGTTGAATTTTTGTTGCAGAATCCTTCTATCCCAGGTGCAATGCTTTCCTTCTTTTGCTTCATATCTGTTCATTTTGGTTTTTGTTGTTTACCTAACAAAGCTCCTTAAGTTCATCTTCCAACAGTACTTTAGTGCCTTTTAGGCGCCTTTCATTCCTTTTACTGTATCTCTGTTCTTATTGTATTTTATCTTACTTCCCCACCCTCTCCTAACAATTTTTTCAAATAGCAACAGCAAGGTTTTCCTTCTGTAAACCCGTCCAAACCTCTCTTACTCGCAATTTCCATTTCAGCACTGAATGACCTCATAGGCCCCAGCGCTTGGCCTTTGGCCTAAATTTTACATTCCATGAGAATGTCTGGAATTGTGTGTATGTCTCGGACAAAATGTATGGTGTTTGATCTACTAACCTGGAGTTCTTGCCTTGCTCCCATAAAGCAAATGTCCACTTTCTGATCTTTGCCTTATTTCCATTTGGCTTGTACTGCAGGAGGTGAACGTGTTCATCTGGTTTTATCCCATTGTCATTTTATTTAGCAGTGAGTAGATTGTAAATTATTGCTTATACTTAATTAATTCTTATGGTTTTACTTATACTGAAACATGAACAGTACATTGTTTGCTTCCTGTGTTTACTCATACAGTAAATGAAATGAAATTCAATGCGCCAATAACTTAAGCATTATTTTTCACCTTAGAAAGTATCCACCTTCAAGATTGGTCCTGGAAGCATGCAGATTACCTTATTTATTTTGACGGTTCTTTTAATTGGTATTTGTTTTGTCTTGATTTTGAGTCATCACTAAGTAGTGTTTTTCCTTTGCTTTTTTTGGAATGAAACAGTGACTAATAAAATATTTGCCTGAAGGCAGTAATACACACACACACTTTGTGGTCAGATAAGATTTTTACATAAACTTCAATAAGTCCTAGGAACAAATTTTCAAAGTAGCTAGTTGTTATGTTTGTGGAAGTGAAGTTGTAATTTTATCCATGAAAGTTCCTTTGATGGTGGCTTGTCTGTGTAGAAGTTTGTGGAAATCTCCTTGTGGTCAGAGTGAAGTAGTAGTTCTTAATTGTCATCAAGTATAGCTACCATTCCGTTTTGCTGTTTAAACCTTCCCATTTTGTTTCATTTATGATCTTTGACAATCACAACAGCTCCAACAGTTATGCCTTTTAGAGAGGTAGTGCATCAGTGTACCTCACGCGGCGCTCTGTAGGCATTACTTAAGGTTCTTTGCACCGTCTCTTCCTCCCTTAGCTGCAACCATTTTCATTTCTCTTACTTTCACTCACTTTCCACCTTCTCTTAACAATTGTTTTACACTGCAACTGCAAGGCTTTCCTTGTGTAAACCTTTCAGAGCTTTTTGCTCTGTTTCCCTTTTAGCATTGACTGACCTCATAGGTGTCAGTGCTTAGCCTTTGGCCTAAATTTTATAACTCATTCTATCTAGACCTCTCGCTAACGCTGAATTTTTGCCATCCAAACAATGTAAATGTATTTTAAGACTCATTTGGACAGTTGTTTGGTGACATACACAGTCTAACCATTGTCGTAGAGTGCTGGTCAAGTTTACAAAAATGCTCTGTCCTCGAAAGTGTATGATAACTACTTTGTGTAATGAAAGCCATTTTGAAAACATGATTACTTCATCTCATGAAAGTCAGTCTGAAATTTCTTTTTCTTTAATTTGGTATTATTCTGTTATAGTTATGTTCAACCCTTCGATTGTAGGGGGATGACCTTAGTCGTCATACTTGTTTGGTATTCATGGGAAATTGGCAAGGCAGAAACATGCTACACGGTCGTTGCTAGTGATACCACAGAATGTATTCATGCAAATTATGGTTAAATATATTTATTTATATTTTTCTATTTTTTTGTCTAGCGAGTACAAATGAAGTGAAGCACATTTTGCTATTGTTTGATTTTTAAAATAACTATCGCAGGTCATGCTTCTACATGTCAAATGTAATGTAATACTGTATGTTTTATTTTTCAGCATATTCTAGTAATACTTAAGTGTTTTTTGCTTTCTCTGTACTGATTGTAGTAGAAGACTCTAGATTTAAGCATAACTGAGCTGATCAGCCTTTTCAGTAGACTTCACAATAGTTCCAAGTTAAATTGCACGCGCAGGCAGTCGGTTAATGGTTTTGCTGATGAGGTAATGATGCTAACAGATAGTAATAGCAGTAATCACTAGGAGTGTTCATGAATACTCACAGTATGACGTGAATACTGGAAGTTTTCATGTCATACTAATACTGAGGTTTCATATATAATATATATATATATATATATATATATATATATATATATAGATATATATATATATATATATATATCTATATATTTATCACAAAGCTTTATGATATCAGTTGATAACATAAAAAAGTTGTGATTTTAGGTCATTACTTGCCCAGTCAAACAAAAATCACTTATTCTTTTGCACATTAATTATAGTTATGAATTTTTATTTCTGTAAAACTTGAGTATTGGAAAATACCATGTTTTTTTTTTTCTGGGTTCTTGTTTTTGTCATTCCCTCTGTACTTGTTAATAGCTCTGCTTTTTTCCGTACATTGCCAAAGTTGTTATTGTTTGAAGCTTGATAACAAGAAAAAAATATAGAGTAGATGCAGTGAATGTTCTCTTGACTATCAGGACTCGTACGCAATTTGTTTTGCTTTTAATAATCACAGGATCCCTGTATAGGGGTAGGGCCATAAGTTCACCTCATGCAGTGCACTGCAGGCATTACTTAAGGTTCTTTGCAGTGTCCCTTTGGCCTCTAGCTGCAACCCCCTTCATTCCTTTTGCTATACCTCTGTTCTTATCTTTTTTTTCCCTTCTCACTGTTGTTTCATAGTACAAGAGTGAGGTATCCTCTTGGTATCCCTTTGCAATCTTCTTTACTCTCAATTTCCCTCTTTAGTGCTGCATAACCTCATAGGAGGTCCCAGTACTTGTCTTTGGCTTAGTTTTATATTCCTATTTACAATAGTAATCATTAACAAATTGAATTTATTGATTTTTTTTTTTTCAAGAAATGCCAGTAATTATTTAGTCACACATTAAGGGAAACATCTGTAAGGCACTACCAAAAAAGAGGGCGACTGGTAAGAGATGAAGCCAAGTTTATATCTTAGCAGATATAGCTAATGGCTAAATGGCTCATTAGAGTTAGGTCAGACTTGTTAAAGGTGATGGGGATTGATTGTAGTAGCCAGTATGACTTATTAATTTTGTTTGTGTCCTCGGGTATGAGAAATAATAATGTAATCATTAATCAAATATTTAGGTACTTTTATTTCTCCTTCTTCTTCTTCTCCTTCTTCTTCTTCTTCTTCTTCTTCTTCTTCTTCTTCTTCTTCTTCTTCTTCTTCTTCTTCTTCTTCTTCTTCTGTGACTGGTTTTTAAATGCATATTCCAAAACTCATTGCCCAGTTCCCAAAGTGAGAGTTTTTCACTTGGCCTGTAATTGGTGGTATTTTCTACCAATTCAGAATATATCCTGGTAGTGGGGTAGTGCTGTCAGTTTACCTCCTGCAGACATTACTCGAGGTCCTTTGCAGTGTCCCTTTGGTCCCTAGGTGCTACACTTACTGTTCCTTCTACTGTGCCAACATTCATGTTCTTTTCCATCTTACTTTCTACCCTCTCCAAACAATTATTTCAACATTATTTTCAGTGCTGAATGACCTCATTGGTCCCAGCTCTTGGCATTTGGCCTAAATTATAAGTTTGTTGTTATCTGTCTTCTAATTTTTGGCCTTGAAGAAGTTTAACTTTGCCTGCCATGAAGTTAGTATTGAGTTTCCACAGGTTTTGACTGGACTTGAAATGATGATATATATGCATACATACATTTTTAATCAATTTCAATACTCTTGTTGGGTTTTAGGTCAGTTTAGCACCGTAATTAATTACAGTATTTATATCTCAGTGAATTGTATACACTAATTCCTAGGAATTCTTTTCAAATTGTTATTGGAAGGTCTTTGATGACCAAGGGTGGTTTTGTCACCACCTTGTGACATGTTCTAAAATCATAATATGTATTTAGTATGAAACCTTTGTGTTTTACATGTATTCAGAATTGTTACTGATGCCACAAGCTGTCTTCGTGCACCAGCTTGAGTGGATTGCTTTGTTACACTGGATTAGTTTTGGAAGATTGACATGACAAGAGTATTGAGAGGTTATAGAGAAGGAAGAAACATCATATCCAATCTCAGGTCATGTGGCCAGTATGCTCAGGGCCATGTAGTTGACTGAATTTTGAATTAGCATATTTTTAGAAAATATACATTACATTAGTTTTAGGTTTTTGTAATTTAAGAATTTTTTGTAAATGTTATGACAAGCAGATTAAAACTTGACTTGTATGTCTGTGTATGATCATTTATCAAACTGGCACCTCAGCTTAACGGATAGTGAGAGGCTCGGCCTTCTGACGAGCATGAAATGCGTAAAGTATCGAAGACCTAAGACGTGATGGTACAGGCTGCATTGTGTACCCAAGAGGTGGGGTAGCAGCCATGTGAAAATCTGTCTCATTTTTCTTCCCCTCTTTGTTTTGTGGCTCTGTATCATTGTCAGTTTGAAGAAGGGTCTTGTAAGCTGGTGAATATAGTAGTGAATGCAATGGTTAGATGATGATGTCATTTATGCACTTATGTACATTTGTAGATTTCATGCCAAATACCTCTCCATAGGGGATAGTGCTGTCAGTGGACCTCACATGATACACTGTAAGCAGTACTTTAGAGTCTTTGCAGTGTCCCTTCAACCCGTAGCTGCAACCCTTTTCATTCCTTATGCAGCCATCTTATTTTTCAACTTCTAACAATTGTCTCATAGTGCAACTGTGAGGTTTTCCTCCTGTTAAACTTTAGAAATTTTCATTACTCGATTTCCTTTTCAGCGCTGAATGACATTATAGGTCCCAACACTGGGCCTTTGGCCTCAATTTCATATTCCAGTTCTATTTCTGATAGTCAATTATAATCAATTATTGTATACACGTGATATGTGATTGTGGTTGTTTGCTGATTTAAACAGAGGAAATGGCTTATCATTTTGGACTGCATTACTACGAATAAACATTTCATCCAAATCTTCGTGTGTGTGTGTGTGTGTGTGTGCATGTGGGTGTGTGTACACAGAGTTTACTAAATATAATAATGCAGTATTTCTCTCTCTCTCTCTCTCTCTCTCTCTCAGGGGTAGCCTGACAAAATCATTATGGAGGCCATTCGTTATTTTTTTCTTCATCAGGCAAAGTGTGAAATACTTTGTTTTTAGAGTGAATGATGAAAATGGCGTCAGACCTAATGTGGCTTTAGTTTTTGTCTGATGTTTTCAAATGGCTCTGATTGATCTCATCCAAATTATCTTTTGAATTGTTCACTGTATTCATCAGCTTGTAAGATTGTCCTCAGAGGTCGTCAATACATACGTACTGCTACACGCTGTGTGTAATTAGAACAAGTAAGTCATACGAGTTACTGGTGTAGAAATCCACGGTTATTTCAGCGTACAGTCTACCCCGTCTATTTAAAGTCCTGGATTCGCGCACTCGCCCATTCGCAGATTTTTGTGTGGAACATATATACCTATTATTGGCAAAAAAGTCACCTATTCGCAGTAGTTTTCCTAGAGAAATATTTGCCAATTGCTGTATTTTCATATTTTTGTGATCAAAGGCATTTTTCGTAAAATAACTATTACAATAATCAGGATAAGCATTTTATTTAGGGATTTTTTGGTGTCTTAACTATCAAAATAATCAGTTAAAAGTGCTTTTAGAGGGGAGTCAAGTATTTTCGGATAGTAGCTATTCCGGGAGGTTGTGGTACACCTCCCCTGTGAATATCGGTGATCGATTTAAAACATCATTTAAAATATATGTACAGGTATTTCCTGGTTATCGGCGGACTCTGTTAATGGCAATCCATTTTTTCTAGCGTCATAAGATTGGCAATTTATGGCGCCATAACGGACCAAGTTTCAGTTATCGGCGCCATAAGGTAACGATAATAGAGTTCTGGCTCTGTATAACATACTTAGCAGAAGTGCCATTAACTGAAACTTGGGGCCATGAGTGCCACAAATCACCAAGTTTTGGTTTATGGTAGTTTTTGCTTATCAGAACCCCCACCGATAACCGGGGACTGCCTCTATATATAAACAAGAGCTTTTGAGAACCTGCTCGATCCTCATTCTCTATTTCGGATTGAGAATGAGAATCGAGCAGGTTCTTGAAAACTCAAGTTTTATACATATCTTTAATATATGTTGACACCAACATCATTGTTGATTCCTTGTGCAATTATGAGATTCTTTTTTAATAAAAGTTAATTAAAAAAAATGGCTAATTGAAGCTCGGTATATTTTGGCTTCCCTCTTCTTTCGTGGAGTTTATCTTTCAGAAGTTGTTAAAAGTATTTGGTATTCCACCAGCTTCTTGGGTAACAGATAATATAGTGTTTCACAGCATTCCTCATTTAAGAAAGCCTAAAAAATCTACGATCAAAGTTTCAAGAGCACATATAAAAACTTTTGTTCAAAAAGTCCTGGATATTATTTTACAAATAGTATGTCTACATATAAGTAAAATCTACTTTCAGAATATTATATCTGATTCTGTTATATTTTATTGTATTTTTGTAATGCATAGTACTCCAAATTTGTACTTAAACTTAACAATTTCATATACTATAAACTTTTTGTGTAATGTTGAAATGGACAATATTAAGCTAAATCAGTCAGGAATTGTGGGATGAAAAGGATATGAATTTTCTTCATTGCCCTCTCACATTTATTTTGTAAATGTTTATGAATAAATTCCATTTTTTATATTCATGAAAGCCTATACTAAATAGTAGCATTGATATAAAGAATTATACTTAATAGTAGTATCTGTGTTTATAAGTTACTCGTAAACTAAGAAAATCATAATAGCTGAACATGTATTTATGAAAAGTTACAAAAGTTTTTTATGTAGTCAACAAATTTTCCTTAACACACATGAAAATTAACTAAATTTAGACAGCCAACAAATAAGAGAATTGATATGAATGATAATAAGCATGATATTTGATGTTCAACAAGTTTTGAGAATAGGTTTTGTTCCTAATTTGTTCGGAGAAAGAGGAAATGTAGTGAAGTGAGAGCATCCTGATTCATCAATTGAGAAAATGTAGTGCAGTGAAAGCATGCCCAAAGCATAGTTTAACAAAAGCACACCTACCCTTGATTAGCTTAGCTAGGTCACTGTACACCTGATTACGTTTGACATACAACATCGCATTTTGGAGCGCTGGCTCCTGACAAGGCAGACATATACATGCTAAATGTTACATGGTCTGTTCAATGGGTCAAAGTTACAGAGTGAGGCAAGACAAGTCCAGTTGCCTTGAAAGCTAAGAAGTTACCTTGCTAAGTTAGGCGGGCAAGTATCGGTTGCATTTGTTTTGGCATCCGATGAGACTGGCATGCTTAACGAGATTATTCTGTGAAATACGAAACACGATTCTCATTTTTCCTTTTTGGATTTGGACGATTCTGATGAGCAGTAAGGTTCGATAAGCTGAGGTGCCATTGAGTGTATGTCCGTGTGACATATACAATATTTGTTTCATACCTAGGACATACCTCCTGTATTTAATATCTAATTTTTGTACTGTTAGATCTGTCTTGATTAGCTTTTTAAGTTATTTGTTAATTTGGACAGTGTTTGGTGAAAGAATGCTTGATGGCCAAGCACTCGGCTGCAGCTGGATCTCCTCCATTAGCATTATTATATTAGTGTGGTAGGAACGTCCTGCAACAGTACGGCACTGTGTTCAAGCCTTGTTTGTCACATCACATGGCCAAGTATTTTTAAAATAACTGAATAATGTAATATTTGAAAAATTCAAAGCCATGAAAGTGTGTGTGTGAAGACTGGAAAACAGATGACACCCACACATCCTCGTAGTTTCTCAAAGCAAAACACAAATGCCGTACTTGGAGCACGGTTGTTTCAGACCCCTGAAGAGTGTCATTGATATTTTTATTTCCAGTTTCAAATTTACACACTACATTCATTCATTCATCCAACCATTCACTCATTCATCATTACTTCCTTCCTTCCTCCATGGAAATTTTACTTCCGATCAGTAGAAAGCAGCTGGCATCTTGTCTTCTTCCTTTTCATTTTTTTTTTTCTTAACTGCTCAAGCTTTGAATTTTGTAGTAGCCTGATTGATGTAATGAGCTGTTCAGAAACGTTGTTATCTTGATGTCTTGTTTTAGGTTTGACATTATTGCTGTGTAACCTTTTTGCCAGAGGGTTTTGACTTCATTTCACTGTTGTGTTGGGGAAGTTGCTTCATATCGCTTAAAATTCTGAGTAGTTCTGTCTGTGGCTTTGCTGAGAACTGCTGATTTTGAGAATTCAGGTTAACTGAAGCCTTGAGTAGCAATTTACTTGTGCAAAAAGTGTTGCATTTTGTTATGTCAGCCATAAAGTTATGTAGCATGCTTTTATTTTCTCTGTAATGTCGGTTTCAGGGCTGTTTTATACAGACAGGAATTATGGACAGGAATGAATTTGAAAGATTCTCAGTACTTATTACATTACATTTCACCCAGATGATAAAGTTGAGCTTTTCTGTGCTCAGAATTTCAGAAAGCCTTTCAAGTTGGTCTTATCAGGTGTAGAATAGAAATTGATAATATTGGTGGCCAGAGTATTTGCATTCATGTGTACACAAGGGATGTTTGTTTTTTGTATTCAAGGTGGATGAATATGGAGGAATATAATTTGCTTGAGAGTACTAAGTAATTAGAAGAAATAAGATATTGCAAAAATATTAGCCTTGAAATTGTTTATTATCTCTATTTCTCCACCGTATATGTGTGTGAATGATGGTCAAGGTGTTATTGAAGAAATATGAGTTGGCCACGTGGAATGCAGTTGCAGAGAAAACGTTTATAATTAATTGCATGTCAGTTTAATGAATGTTTTTATAGCTCAAAACGTGCTTTTTATACAAACCTGTTAATCACGTATCGCCAATATCGCCAATCGTCTATTCAGCAGAGCCCAGTTGCACCAACTAGTACTGGTCAAGATCCAGAAGAGGACACTGCCATATGATTACAGTGAAATGTAGTATAGTATAGGCCAAGTAGGTGTACATTTAAAACCTTGTTACTCAAATACCTATTGCTTGACTTGGAGAACAATACCAATTAAAAACAAAAATTACTTAGGGGGATCGGCTTTTTTGGGGAAAAAAAAAAGAAGAAGGAAATTTAAAAGTAAAAAAACAGCTGAAGTTTTTCCTAAAACATTCAAGAATCCTTCATGACACACAGCAAACACCGTAGAACAGTGAAATTGCCTTGTAGCCGGTTGATGGCTGTTGAGAGGAGAAAGTTTGTAACCCTCTGAAAGGGGAAGGTTATCTTCTGCAGTTGCAAGTATTTAAAACAACCAGACAGGAGCACATTGTTGATGTTTATGTTCTGTGACATTACAAACAGCATATTAAGGCTTTTTCCAATTTCTTCTGTTACTTGGCAGAGGCCCTTAATATTATCTTGGTTTAGAGAATTATATGCACTGTACATGGTTAAGGTTGACCTGGGATATCCATGAAGAATTACAGACTTACTCTTATCTTTGATACCCTCAAGGCAGATCCTGTCATGAAAACTAATCAGTGGAGTATGTTTTCATTTTATCCAAGAATTAGATTTGTAAAAAAAAAAAAAAAAAAAAAAAAAAAGAATTTGGCCCAGTCTTATGAAATACTTAACCCTTTAACGCCAATTGGACGTATTAAATGTCGACATAAATTGTCTGTTGGGTGCCGATTGGACGAATGGTACGTCGATATAAAAAAGTTTTTTAAAATATTAGCGGAAAAAATAGTTATAGGCCTAATAGGCGAAAACTTTTGAATCACGCCCCATGGGGGATGCTGGGAGCTCACGGATCAAGGCGTTGTTTTGTTTACAATCGTTACCGAGGCGCGCAAGCGTGAATTTCTTTCTTCTCGCACTAAAAAGTATCAGCGACACGTCTCAGAAATTATTTCGTCACTTTGACATAATATTTTCACCATTTTATATTAGCTGTTACATGAGTATTATATATGAAAATGTGCGCAATTTCATGTAGAATACAACAAATAAAACAACTCATGGTTGTAGCTTTTATCAGTTTTGAAATATTTTCATATAAATAACGATAAGTGCCAAAATTTCAACCATCGGTCAACTTTGACTCTACTGAAATGGTCAAAAACGCAATTGTAAGCTAAAACTCTTATATTCTAGTAATATTCAGTCATTTACCTTTATTTTGCAACAAATTGGAAGTCTCTAGCACAATATTTTGATTTATGGTGAATTTATGAAAAAAACAAAAAAACTTTTTTCTTACGTCCGCGCGGTAACTTCCGAAAAAAATCATAAATTTGTTCGTCCGATTGTCGTAATGTTTGCACCATTTTAAATTAGCCATTACATAAAGTTTTATATATAAAAATGTGCGCAATTTCATGTAGAATACAACTAAAAACAACCCTTGGTTGTAGCTTTTATCAGTTTTGAAATATTTTCTTATAAATAACGACAAGTGCCAAAATTTCAACCTTTGGTCAACTTTGACTCGACCGAAATGGTCGAAAAACGTAATTGTAAGCTAAAACTATTACATTCTAGTAATATTCAATCATTTACCTTTATTTTGCAACAAATTGAAAGTCTCTAGCAAAGTATTTTGATTTATGGTGAATTTATGAAATAAACTTTTTCCTTAGTCCGCCGGTAACTCTTCCGAAAAAATCAGACATTTTTTCACTCGATTGTCGTAATGTTTGCACCATTTTAAATTACCCGTTACATAAAGTTTTATATATGAAAATGTGCGCAATTTCATGTAGAATACAACAAAAAACAAACAACCTATGGTTGTAGCTTTTATCAGTTTTTAAATATTTTCATATAAATAACGATAAATAGAAAAAATTTGTCCTTCGGTCAACTTTAACTCGACCGAAATTGTCTAAAACTGCAATTGTAAGCTACAACACTTGCAGTCTAGTAATATTCAATCAATTACCTTCATTTTGCAACAAACGGGACGTCTCTAGCACAATATTTCGATTTATGGTGAATTTTTGAAAACAGCTTTTTTTTATGTCCGAGCGTTACGAATTCATGCATCATTTTGCGATATTTTCTCTGTGTTGCCTTGATCATTTTACAATGTTTTATATACCAAAATGATTGCAATTTAGTGTACAATACATAAACAAAAAATTAACTCGTTAGCTTTAACTGTTTTGCTCACAGTGGGATTTGTATACAATTATATATAAAATTATTTTTTCGCGGTCATATATCCAAATATTTATATATGATAATAATTTTTTTTCATTTCTGATGGTTGCATACTAAACTTCAGGCAATGACAAAAAAAGGAGCCAAAAATGAACACTTAATCTTGAAACCTAAGCGTGCTGTGATTTTTTAGAAAAAAAAAAAAAAAAAATTTCCACTTCGGCGCTCACTCGCGAACGCTGCCGGCATATGGGAGACGATTTTTAAAATACCGCTTTGGCGTTTAAGGGTTAATCCTCATTCTGGTTTGACTTCATAAGAAATGTGGTTGGAAAACATAAACTCAGAATTTCTCTCTGAATCCGCAACAGGATTTTTGTGCTAGTTTACTGAATGTATTTGTGAAGGGTACAGTATTATTCATCTCCTGTAAATCCTTTATACAATGGATGGTGGTGATTACTCATCACGAGGTCATCTTATTTTGTATTAATATCTCCTTGGGATACTGCTATAGATGCAGTACTATATATAATACTATAGCATTTGCATTGTAAACATTGTATGTGAGACAGTTATCCCAAGAAACCCTGGGATTCTAATTGTTGATATTTACTGAAATCTAAGACAGTGTTTTGGTGTTTCTAAAGTTTGAATATTGGCAAACACTAAATATATAGAGAAGTGTATTAAAGTGATGATAATTTTAGCTTTTTTATTTTGTAGTAGTGTAGCAAGGCCCATTGGCTCGCATTTGTGGACTGCTTTACGCCTTTTGGTCCTAAGATAGGAAACTAGAGGGAAGATGGATGTAGAAGAAATTGGATGTTAGGATAGACAAGAATTTGCAGAGGATGTACATTGAGCTCTGTACAACAACAGTTCAATAAGAAAAATGCACCTAAGTTTATGTCTGTTGTTTGACTTAATGTTGGGGCTCTACTCATTTGTCAGCCTGATAATGTTATCTTGAGTTTAAGGATATTTTTAGGACTTCTGTGGAATTCTTACTTTTAGGAACTTTTTCTATGTAAGATCAAGTACCTATAATGGTTCTAAGGCCCAGTGAAATTAAACTTAGACAAATTTTAGTTTTACAAAGTTTCTTATGTTGGTAATGGTTAGCCTAGTGTTTGATAGATATTGTTGTTCATATTGTGAGTGTGGTGAAAATTGGGGTGAAATGTGGCAATCAGAGTTAAATTGAGTTGCGTAGGACCATGGGAAGTGCTTTTCTTGAAATACAAGATTGGCTTCTCAAGTTAATATTGTTTGTGTGTTAAACTGTTCATGTTAACCCTTTCAGGTTCTTGTGATGCAAAATTACATACAATTCAGTTCTCAAGCATTGATTTTCCAATTAGTTGGTGTAAAATTGAACCATTCCTTGAATAACAAAAAGATTTATGTAAATAATTTTGTGCAAGTCACAGCTTCTGTATTATTTGCAAATCAAACTGATTGTTGTTGTAAGAAATAACTTCATAAATTGCAGAGTGGATTATTGTAAGTGCTAAGTGTGAAGTACACACAGTACAAACCTAAAAGGATTCAACATGAAGCAGTCTTCTTTTTCAACAGTATATTTTTGATCAGTGTTGTGTAAAATAAGGAAGAAGTTTTCATGCATTCCTAGTTGGAGATACTTGTCATCGACGATTAGCATCAGCATGTTTTAATGTTGTGCCTATATATTTATTTGTTTGGATATGGTGAGGTGTAATACACTTCACTTCTTCTTTTCTTGCAATAGACTTGATAAGTTCTCTCGAGGAGTTGTGGCAAAACACGTCTACTTTTTTCAACACACACAATAGTTGGAGCATTGGGAAGATCATGTGAGGTGTATATGCACGTATACATATACAAACATGACAAGCACACAAACACAAGTATTGAAATTTATGAAGGGATTGTTTAAGAAACTCAGGGTGAATGATTTAATCTTTGGGTCAAATATCACTATTGCATTTTGGTTTTTTATTGTCTCTAATTTAAACATAATTTAAAAATCGTTACATATTGTGTGATTCAACGTGACCTGTGTCACAGTTCTAAACAGGTGGGCTTGCTGTAATGATATGTTCCTCTTTGGAGAGAGAGAGAAAGTAGGTGTATAGTTAACTGGGGAAGTTGACAGTTTAGCAGGATGAGATAGTTGGGAACACCTGGAAAGTAAAATATAGAAAGGTGCTTTAACGTTGATTTTGAAAGGTAACGTGTTGATTTCTCATGAACTGACCTCGTAGAGTGAGTCAACGTCGATTTTTTTTAATATGCAGCCCACCTGAAGTATGTTTGAAGATCAGAAGTCACGTTTTCATAATTGTCTTGCATAGGGACCATGTTCTTCACCTTGTTATGCCTTATACAAGTTAAAAATAGTTAGTCCCATTTGTAACTTTATAAAGTACTATTAGCTCATTTAGCTATTTGTGACTACCAGGATTAAATGGCTGTTTATTTATTCATAGTTCAAAGTTTAGTTCTGTAAAATGTGTGGTAGTAATAAATTTGTATCTGGGAAAGTGTTACTCTGTACACAGTCCATTTTTCTGTGAAGTCATCTTTGTTCCTTAGTCCAGTGAAACCTTTAACATTTTCATAAGGACAGGCTTTATTCAGTCAAATCCAGTATATATTGTATTTGATAAAAGGGGTATTTTTAAAAACATTATTGGTAGGATCATTATTACATAATGTATGCGTTGTGTCATTTTTAAAGCAAATCTTTGCCATATGTAGCACAAACGTGATTTACATAAAGATTTCTCACCTGGCTGAAGTTAGCTCATAATTTTGCTGCAACCAAAAGTTTGCTGATTACCATTGTTTGTGCTTACTTTACATATGTATTTTTTTTAAATGATGATTTTTGAAAGGTACTAGATATCATTTCTCGACAACACACATTTATTGACCTCCACATCAGCGGGCTTTGGGAACTTGATCATTTTTATACTTTCCCTAAAGATTTTGAGATTTCTGCCCATAATCTAGATACCCACACTGGCGTCTTGTAATTTGAAGGCATCTAAATAGTCATATTGGATGCCTTTGGTATTCTGCGAAGAATAGCACTCTTGAACATCACTGTAACCTGTGCGTAGCTTCCAGTTCCATACTGGAAACAGAAGCCCCTTCATTTCTCCCTCTAGGATTCAAGGCTTGGTGTGATAAACATAACCAAATTCTATACTATATTGAATGTGTAATATAGGCATATGTGTGTATGTGTATGGTTATTTGCATCAATATTTCACAATGTTTCATTGAACTTATCAATGGAAGGATGCTCTGTTGTGTAGTAATGTTTATATTCTATTATTTACTGTAGTTAGTAATAGTTTGAATGAGCTTTTTTTTAAATAGAGTTTAGATGTATTTATACTTTTAGTTTGTAGTAAATTTATTTTTAGTTCTTTAGTTGTTATAATTACTTAAGCTTCTGTCAATAGAAAAAGCATGATTTTTATTGCATATGGTGGTATGCCCAACAATCTGGAGACCTTTGTCAAAAGTTGGAAGGGTCTTATTTAGTTCTTAGTATTTTTTTTATTGTTTTTGTTTTATATATATCTTGGCATACCACTGGCTTGAGAATCTTAGGAACAGGTTCGACTCAAAATTAATTCTCACGGTTTTGAAATGGCCTTTCCGACGCAAAGCCTGCAATGTACCATCATCTGTCACTGCGCTTGAGGGTCGACCTTGTTCCTCAGATCTCTTCTTACTCAGAAGCCATCACCAAACCCATGATGGACTGGAATAGAATTTGTCGTGAATCTTTCTAGAAAGTAGTTGCTGTGTTGCTGTTTCTTCTACTAAAACTAACCGCTGATCTTTCTCTGTGTGTGTTGCTTGGTGTTGTGCGTGCGTGGCTCCGCTGCTGGTAACTACAACCACCACAACTACAACAACTTGCCGCTGTACTCCTGTCTCCACTACCGTTACATTCACCAACATCACTTCCACCATATTACCTTATGCTCAGCAGCAACAGGAGCAGCAGCAGCAGCAGCAGCAGCAGCAGCAGCAGCAGCAACAGCAGCAGCAGCAGCAGCAGCAGCAGCCAGCTCAACCTCCACAGCAGCAGCAAAGTCAGGAAAGTAACAAGGACTCGTCCCAACAGCCCCACCACATTATTGGTGGTAATGAAGGTCCTTTAGGCATCACATCCACTGCTAAGGATGGTCTTCCTCCTCCTACACAGATTAATAAAATAAAGTTTAGTCCTGGGGCACCGCTCATCAAGAAGGACAAGAGGCAGTCGTCTTCGCGCTTCAACGTTCCGAAGAATAGGGAGTTGCAAAAATTGCCATCGTTACGGGGTAAGTCGGAGGTTAAAAACATGCGTTGGCTCATTGAGAAACTAAGTCACATTGAAAGTTTAGTTCTGGACACACATAGTATTGATGACTGGCAAAACTTAGTCAAACTTTTGCTCACTAAACAGTACAATTAAACTTGCTCGAAATCAAATTCTTAATTTTGTTGTTTCTTGTAGATGCCCAGCCAAATGAGAGAGAAGAACTTTTCACACAAAAGATTCGACAGTGTGGGGTCTTGTTTGATTTTGTTACGGACCCACTGAGTGATTTGAAGTGGAAAGAGGTGAAACGGGCAGCCTTAAATGAGATGGTAGAGTATGTAACAACTCAGCGGCAAGTCATTACGGAGCCTATCTACCCCGAGGTGGTGAATATGTTTGCTGTTAATTTGTTTAGAACGCTGCCACCTTCTACTAATCCGTCAGGTATGGTCATTGATCTTGGTGGAAAGTGTAACTTTTATTTTATTTTTTCTGTATTGGTTTAAGTACATATTTAGGATTGGATTTTTAGTGGCGCTTTGATTTATGTAGGCTAATATTGATGGCTATAAGTGTCATTTAAAAAGGGCTTTTGTATGTACAAAGTATAAATCACATGTTTTACGCTGCCCTAAATATTACCTGTTGCAGAAATGTTTAGAGTACTTTCCAAATTATAACGAAATTGTGGGCTTTTGGTAATTTCACTGTGAGAATTGTCCAGTGTACACTGATAGCAATGTTATGCCAGTTGACATGTCTTACAAGATTTCTGCTGTATTGCCAGATAGTTATACCCATCACTTCATTTTTTTTTCTAAAATATGGAACTTAGAATTGTTACATATGTCATTTGTATTGTCTCATTAAGTTGCCTTAATTTGCCTATTGTGATCAAGTATGTGAAAGGAAGACTGTATCACATGTTATCATTGTTGAAATATGACCTTTTAAAATGCATCAAGGTTTTTGTTAATTTTTGTAGACTATTATGTTTGAGGCATGTCAATTGTAATATGGCCAGAATTCATGTCAGAGAAATCTACTTTGTTTTTTAACGCTTTAACGCCGATTGGACGTATTAAACGTCGACATAAATTGTCTGTCGGGTGCCGATTGGACGTATGGTACGTCAATAAAAAAAGTTTTTTTTTAAATTCGCGGAAAAATACTTTTAGAAAATCTTTTGAATCATGCGCCTTGGGGGATGCTGGGAGCTCACGGATCAAGGCGTTGTTTTGTTTACAATAGTTACGCAGGCGCGCAAGTGCAAATTTCTTTCTTATCGCACTAAAAAGTATCAGTGACACAGTCACTTTGACATAATTTTTGTACCATTTTAAATTAGCTGTTACATGGAGTATTACAGTGGGGCCTCGCTTAGTCGCGGATCAGCAATCACGGGTTTTTCCTTGGACCACTTCTCAGTCTATATATCGCTGGTATGAATCACAGCATCGCGGGCTTGTCGGTGGTAGGCTAAGCCTCGTCCGGTTCCGATAACCAACAAATGCAAAAACAGATTCACATTATGATATTAACTGACAATAAAGGTAATAAAACCATTCTCACCTTATATATTATTGGCATATCTTCATAATATATAGCCTATTCATGGAATAATTCCACGTCATTGACATCAACTTGTAGTTGAGCGGCCAGCAGAAATGTAAACATTGAGTTACACTTCACAGCACCTTTGTCATTCTTAACCTTTTAGAAATGTTAATAGTAGTAGTTAAATTACAGTAGTAATAACATTTAGGAAAACATAAATTTTCAATTCGAACTTCATTATTGTTTTGTATAATGTAATCAACTTCTCTGAACACTGCAGTCATACAAACGATAATTGTCATAGATTATCGTATGTTGTTTGCAATCGGCGACGAAGCGTAAACATAATAAAACCATTTTTACCTTATATATTAATGTCATATATTCATAATAAAACGCAAATCTTATATATTATTGGCATATATTCATAATAAAAAGCCTCTTCAAGGAATAATTCCTTAAGGAATCCATTTTTCAAAAGACAAAAATACATTACATGTTTACAGTATACAATGAACAATGATTACTTTATTTTGATGTGATTACATTAATATTACAGTATGGTACTCTAAGCAGTACAGTAACTATTTTTTATCATAAATGTATATTCATTCACGAAAAAAAATACATATAACCACCGTGACGTCACCGTTCTACAAAGTACCGATGTATTTTTACGTAAGTATCCTCTAAACTCTGTCATAAATCACTTTACTTACTTTTTTTGTGAAGCCCAAATGCTACGTATATTCCGGAAAATTAACGAAATCACAAATTTTACCATAGAGCAAGATTCGCTAATTACTGTTTTCTTCTTCTTTTCATGACTAAATGCATTTTTAGAATAAAACTCATTCACAAATTTTCAAATACTATGAATGTAAATAGCAAAATCTCTCTCTCAGAAAAAAACTATAATACTGATCTATTATTATCGTAATAAAAGAACAAGATAGTCCCCGAAAGAATAAAAATATGTGTTGCCATATTTTTATTCTTTCTGTGATTTACGAAACTGTGCTTCGATACAACTTTTATAGTTGACTCAATGATTATCACATATTATAACAGTATACAAGAGAATATCTTATCACACTATCCATGTTTCATTTCATATCATCATAAAATATTTAAAATACAAATTTCATTGTTATTCTCGAGCTAAGATAGTCAACAGTACTCTAGTCCCAAGCTGCTCTCTCCAGCTATTCTCGTTCTAAGATGCTATCTCAAGCTATTCAAGTTACTCTCGTCACAAGCTGCTTCTCTCTCTCTCTCTCTCTCTTCTCTCTCTCTCTCTCTCTCTCTCTCTCTCTCTCTCTCTCTCTCTCTCTCTCTCTCTCTCTCTCTCTCTCTCAATGAAATATGAATTACTGTATCATAATATCATAAACTATTATGTACAAAGTTAATAATAATAATAATTCCATTAATAAATTCGTTTCTTTTAGCAACTAAATTGTTTTCCAAAATAATTCTTTCGGTAATAAACGTCCATCAGCTGATTCTAAACGTAAACAAAAGACAAAACTAGATTTTTATTGCTGTATTTTGCTGTTTATACATTAATATTATAGTTGAAAATAGAAAGGAATTTTTGTTAGGTAATTATAATTTTGTTTGCTGATCTGATGCACGGGAAATTGAAGATAGGAAAGAATAACTTTGAAACTGTCTTGAATTTAGTTTAAGGTGATAGTTGAAGAAATATTTGGTGCTTGAACTAAAGTAGGCAGTTATAAACATTGAAATAGTGGTCTTGGGTGGGTTAATTATTAAAGTAGGCAGTTTAAAGCAATTTTCAGGGAGGGGTACCAGGATAACGGGTAATTACTCATCACGGGGGGTTCTGGGCCCTATCCCCCGTGATTAACGAGGCCCTACTGTATATATGAAAATGTGCACAATTTCATGTAGAATACAACTAAAAAATACTCATGATTGTAGCTTTTACCAGTTTTGAAATATTTTCATATAAATAACGATAAGTGCCAAAATTTCAACCTTCGGTCAACTTTGACTCTACCGAAGTGGTCAAAAAACGCAATTGTAAGCTAAAACTCTTATATTCTAGTAATATTCAATCATTAACCTTCATTTTGCAACAAATTGAAAGTCTCTAGCACAATATTTTGATTTATGGTGAATTTATGAAAATAACTTTTTCCTTACGTCCGCGCGGTAACTCTTCCAAAAAAATCCTAAATTTTTTCGAGCGATTGTCGTAATGTTTGCACCATTTTAAATTAGCCGTTACATAAAGTTTTATATATGGAAATGTGACCAATTTCATGCACAATACAACTAAAAACAACCCATGGTTTTAGCTTTTATCAGTTTTGAAATATTTTCATATAAATAACGGTGCCAAAATTTCAACCTTTGGTCAACTTTGACTACCGAAATGGTCGAAAAACAGAATTGTAAGCTAAAACTCTTATATTTTAGTAATATTCAATCATTTACCTTTATTTTGCAACAAATTGGAAGTCTCTAGCACAATATTTTGATTTATGGTGAATTAATGAAAAAAAAAACACATTTTCCTTACGTCCGCGCGGTAATTCTTCCGAAAAAAATCAGAAATTTTTTCGTCCGATTGTCGTAATGTTTGCACCATTTTAAATTAGCCGTTACGTAAAGTTTTGTATATGAAAATGTGCGCAATTTCATGTAGAATACAACAAAAAATAATTGAAGGTTGTAGCTTTTCTCATTTTTGAAATATTTGCATATAAATCACGATAAATAGAAAAAAAACCATGTTCGGTCAAATTTGACTCTACCGAAATGGTCGAAAAACGCAATTGTAAGCTAAAACTCTTACAGTCTAGTAATATTCAGTCATTTATCTTCATTTTGAAACAAATTCGAAGTCTCTAGCACAATATTTAGATTTATGGTGAATTTAAAAAAAAAAAACTCCTTCCCTCCGTGCGCGAATTCTCCGCCGCAAATCTCCAAAATGCGTACGTCGCATTCTTGTAATATTTGCTCCGTTTCATATTAGGCGTTTCATAGAGTTTTATATATGAACATGTGCACAATTTCATGTAGAATACAACAAAAAATAATTGAAGGTTGTAGCTTTTCTCATTTTCAAAATAATTGCATATAAATTTTTTTTTTTTAAATTCCACATTCGGTCAACTTTAAATTGTCCAAAATGGTCAAAAACTGCAATTGTAAGCTAAAACTCTTACAGTATAGTAATATTCAATCATTTATCTTCATTTTGAAACAAATTGGAAGTCTCTAGAACAATAGTTAGATTTATGGTGAATTTTTGAAAAAAACATTTTTTTTATGTCTGCGCGTTACGAATTCATGCATCATTTTGTGATATTTCTCTGTGTTGCTTTGATCGTTTTACAATGTGTTATATACCAAAATGATCGCAATTTAGTGTACAATACAACGAAAAAAAATGAACTTTAGCTTTAGCAGTTTTGCTCACAGCGCGATTTGTATACAATCATATATGAAATTTTGTTTTTGCGCTATCATATATCGCATTATTTATATATGAAAATTATATTTTTTTTTTCATTTCTGAGGGCTGCATATTAAACTTCAGGCAATGACAAAAAAAGGAGCCAAAAATGAACTCAATCTTGAAAACTAAGCGTGCTGTGATTTTTTGAAAAAAATATTTGTTCCGCTTCGGCACTCACTCCGAGACCCCCTCGGCATACGGGAGACGATTTTTATTATACCCCTTCGGCGTTAAAGGGTTAATGTGTACATGGAATGTCAAAATAACTTTATATTTCAGAGAACTTGCACTTGACAGCTTAAGTTCTCTTTGAAATGTAAAAAAAGAAAAGTTCTAATGCAGGAAAATGTCCCTTAAGCGCTCACTGAGAGAAAAGAACACAGAGAAGACAGGAAATTGTATTCACGTCAGTATCCCTATTAAAGTCTGGAGAGTGAGAATTGTTAAGATAAGTTAGGTTACCTGAATGAGTATTTTCAGTGAATATATGTCAATGTAAAAGGTTATGATATCAGATTACTCGTACATATACTCTTCATTAGAAGGAAAGAGCTTGAATTTAAGCAGTAAAAACTGCCAGCTCTTGACTTTTCCATTATATTTGATTGAGTTAGTTTTGTTCCTAAGTCCCACTATCCTGTTTCCCATGGTAACCAGTAAACAAAAGTGAATCTACTCCGTTATCAGTGGTGAGGCAAAGAAAATGTGAGAGAATGAGTACAGTATAGCAATCTTTAGAAAATGGATCTTTAGTAGGGGAAGTTGTGTGTGTGTGTGTGTATGCTTGTATGTGTATGTATATGGTGTTCTTTTGTTTCTTTCACCATGAGTTATATAAGTATCTGCTGTCCAGTAAAAGTACGAAATGGAAAGTCTCCTATGACGGTTTGACATTTCCGTAGGAGCAGAGTTTGACCCAGAAGAAGACGAGCCTACTTTGGAAGCTGCTTGGCCACACCTACAACTAGTGTACGAGTTTTATTTACGTTTTCTCGAAAGTCCAGATTTCCAGCCTGCCATTGCTAAACGGTACATAGATCAGAAATTTGTACTGCAGGTAAGTTTTCATCCTTGGTTATGAATGCTACTTTTGTCGAGCTCTCTTTCATATCAATCTTGTGTTATTGTCAGGTTGGAATGGCTATCTTATACTGTAGTTTGTTGTAACATTGTACAGTGGACCCCCCGTATACGTGTTCTCCGGATTCGCGGACTCAATCATTCCCGGATTTCTCTCGGGAACATTTCCCCGCATTATTCGCGGAAAATTCGCCCATTCCCGGTATTTTTTTTTAGAAATACCCACACATTCCTGGTTTTTTTTTAAACAATTTCATCATAAAATGCACTTTTTGTGATAAAACTATTAAAAACACCAGGTAAAGAAATTTTTTGTAGTTGTTTTCTTGAGTTTTAAATAACAAAATAGGAGGTTTGAAGCATTTTTATAGGGGTTCCAAATATTCCAGGGGGGGCTGGTATGCATCCCCCGCGAATACGGGGGCGATCACTGTATAAAGGAATACATATTCTGAATTGAGCAGCCTTTCAGTTGTCAGGAGTATTTTCCAGAGCCGCTTAACACCTACATTGTTGAGGCGTTAGTCATTTGTTGCCTTTTATAAATTACTGTGTTCCCTGTCGTCAGGATACTTTTTTGTTCGGCTGAAATAAGAAGTCTGCAAACTTACTGTGCATCATAGAAGCCAAAGGTTACATTTTGCGTGGGCCTATCCTAACCTCGGAGGAAAGTTGTCGAAATTAGACAGTAATAAGAATTTTATGACTTCCAAATGAAGTGTATGAATTATAGTGAGTTAAAATAGTAAATAAACAAAAGGATAAAAAAAAATAAAAGTAATCACAAAGATTTACTCCCAAATCAGCAGACTATGGCACTAGATATAAGTCATTATTGGGGATATGTTCACTTCTCAAGTGACCCTAACTTCTGAGGAAAATGATTAGCTGAAAGTGATTAGCTGACAATATAAAGTTGAAATATGTTAAACGGGTTTACCAGTAAATCTTACCAAAGCACAATTGTTGTAATTGAACTTATTAATTTGGTACTTTTAAAAAATTTAATGGTAATTTTTTCTTATTTCCTGCATCTGTATTGCATGGATTAACATTTTTATGCTATTTTTATTTTGGTCTGTTTAAGATTGCAGTTTTGATAAAGTGTAACTGTGCAATAAAATGTTGTTATAATATTTTCTTTTGCAGTGCTCAGTGTTCTTCTGTCGAAGATTCTAAATAATTGTTGTGTAAGCCTACATATAAGTTTACAGGCAGTCTCGGTTATTGGCAGGGGTTCCGTTCCAATGGCTTGATAAGTGAAAATCGGCAATTTTCATCGCTTATTGATGCCGATAACTGGATTTTGGCGCTGATGACCGGTTAATTGTGCCTCTGTTTAGGTATATATCGGCACCAATACTCAATTATCGGCACTAGTCAAGAGCCATAAATCTGGGTCACCATAACCTTGGACTGCCTATACTATCAAGATTTTAAAATACTAATGCACTGGGTGTAGCTCTGTCTAGTAGTAATTTTGCAAGGCGTAGTTAGTTCAGGATCTCAGTGTTTATAGACTAGTACTCCATATTTAAGCCATATAGTACAGTGACTCCTCCACATATGGGATAAGTCCCTAAAACCCGTAACGCAAGTGAAAAAACCTCCAGAACCTCGGAAAAAACCTTCACCCGCATTACCTGCATTATGGAAAAAGTGCATTACATGTAATCTTAACAGTGGGAAAAATAATGGCTCAAATTTTATTTGCAAAAGCAACAATGCCAAAGATTCCTTTTGTATTGAATGTTGTGTGTACTGAATACTTCAATAATAACATTAGTAAAGTTTTATGAAGGGATATTATATATGTTGTCAAAACTTGGAATACAGGATAAGACGCAAGGCAGACGGGAAAAATGAGTAAAAAGGCAGCTTATGTGTAATCAACAAATGGATGGAGGATATTCGCATTAAGATATAAAGATTTTTATTGTATTAAAGCATTGTGTTAACAAGATCCGATCCTCCGTCATCAAATGTGTCTGCCATTAGTACCCTGTTCTTTGAATTGAAGAGTCAAACCTCATGCTCTTGGAAGGGGTGTGAAGGGTCCCTGGGCTACTTCTAGGCTTTAGGGTACATGAAGGAGGGGAGGAGAGGGAATCTGGGTTGGGGAAAGAGTTTGGGACTGAATGAATGATGGAGAAGGGAACAGTTTGGTGAGGTTTGTCTGGTGGGTGATGCTTAATTTTTTTATTATAGGTCAAGAGCTACACTGATTGCATTCGGCCATAGTAGGTTGGGTAAAGAGTGAGAAATTCTTTTTTATACACATTTATTCATACCAACAATACCCATGAATCACTGTGTTTGGTGGTCTAGACCACCATGATTGTAATTGCCTAATTTCAGTACTTTAATGTAAAATTGTTTACCTGTCCTGGGTGAGGTATTTTTCTTGTCAGAACAGGTATTTTCTGTGTGTATTTAAAAGGAAAATGACAGTTACTGAATTTGTTCTCTACTGCAGTACTTTCAAGAGTTTTGTGCTGTGGAGTCCATAGTTATTATTAATTTGTGTCTGTATAGGCTAGTAAGGTTAGGTTAAAATGTTACAGCATCTTAGCATAAGCTAAGCATATTACTACAGGGTATTTGCAATACAGAAAAATCTCCATACCCATCAGAGTGAAAGTAAGAGAACAATTACTATAGCCCGTTCTTGCTTTATTATTCAAGTGAAGAGCCCTCGAAATGCCAAGTTCCCTTTGAGTGCCAAATACTGAATGTTGACTCATTTCAGCTACTAGAACTGTTTGATTCTGAAGATCCAAGAGAGAGAGATTTCCTGAAGACCACTTTACATAGAATATACGGCAAGTTTTTAGGCCTGAGAGCGTTTATCCGAAAACAAATTAACAATATATTTTACAAGTAAGTTTTAATTCTCTGGTTGTTGGAGAAGTTTCCATGCTCGTAGTAGTATCCTTGTAATTTGGAAAGTTTTGTTCGTCTCTATAATTTAATGTTTGTATGCAATTTGCAATAATGGAATTTGATTGTCAGAAGTTACTTTAAGCAAGAAATATTTCAGAATTTTTGATGCTCTTTTATTACACCATCACACGTCTTTCAGTGGTAGGTAATAATTATTTAATTATTTGCAAAGTTTTTTAATATTCCTGTTTTCAATTATTTCCAGATTCATATATGAGACTGAGCATCATAATGGTGTAGCAGAATTGTTAGAAATCTTAGGAAGGTAAGAATTCTGATAGAAAAGTGGCTGTGTAGGTACAAGTTTCCATTTAAGATTGTTTTAAAAGTTCATAGAAAACAAATAGTAAAAAATATTTTTTTGTATATTTTTTGTTTTTGTTTTAGAGAAGTAGCAGTGTATATTGGTCTTCAAGGAGTGTATGTGAAGTTCTGAGCATTTTTAGTTTTATGAATAACAAAGGTTTATTATTTTTATTATTGTAATGAGAGAGTAACTATCCATCGTGTGAAGCAATACACACTAATGTATTATCATTGCAAAAGTGATGAGTTTGCATTGAGGAGTTGAGCGATTAAGTAGGAAATTTACCTAAACTGTGTGAAATTGTGGTACGTATATTCAATTCTTGGTACTTGTACTAAATGCAAAAGCATAACTTCACGCTTTTGCACCGAGCTTTTATTGCACATTTGCATAAATATGAACTCTTACAATAGTTGTACTAAAGATACCTTTGTAATAAGAACATTGTTCCCACCAATCTAGATTTTAAAACTTTGGCTCATGTCCAAAATGGCTAAAAAAAGAAACATCCTAAGCATTTATTTTAGGTTGAAATGTATAGTGAGCCTGTTCTGAATAACCATACTATTCTGTTAGTACCTCAGCATATCTTTCCATTATTTTGCTGTGTATTCTCTCACACACATCCTGAAAGACCATTTCTTGATGTTTCTTTTAAGTTTAGGGTCAATCCTCGCCTGTACCTGGTTTTCATTACATAAATGAATTTTATTTTTATATAATGTAAATAATGGTATATATGTACCATACATTAATCAATTTTTTTTTGTTTCTTTCGCCCAACAGTATCATCAATGGGTTCGCATTACCACTTAAAGAGGAACACAAAGTGTTCCTTTTGAAGGTTTTGCTACCCCTTCACAAGGTTAAGTCTCTGAGTGTGTATCATGCTCAA
The DNA here is from genome assembly GCF_015104395.2 of Macrobrachium nipponense. Taxonomy (NCBI): domain Eukaryota; kingdom Metazoa; phylum Arthropoda; class Malacostraca; order Decapoda; family Palaemonidae; genus Macrobrachium; species Macrobrachium nipponense. Next base: position 1,454,887 of record NC_087210.1, on the reverse strand, counting down.
CTGGCCTATTGCGTAGTTCAATTCCTCGAGAAGGATCCCTCGTTGACGGAACCTGTCATCATTACGCTGCTCAAGCTCTGGCCAAAAGTCCATAGCCCGAAAGAGGTAATGCTCTCTCTCTCTCTCTCTCTCTCTCATGCCATTGAATGGGAGTACTGAACAGCTAATATTGCATTAGCATTGGATTCTGATGTGAATAATAATATAATAATGGAAAAGTAAATCCACAGGATTATTTCTGTTTGTGCATGTTATGGCTACTGTTCAAGACTCTTCCTGTGACTCATTCTCTCTCTTTCTTGTGTATTTACACTATTCCTAACTGACTTTCTCCTACCTATCATTACATTTAAAATATATACAGCAGAAAGCTTTCGATGACCTGCACAGTCCTCTTTGTCAATCTCTTGACGAGGACGACCGTGCAGGTCATCGAAAGCTTTCTGCTTTATTATTTTATACATTTTAAATAACAAAATCAATCAGAAATACTACTGTGGATTTACTTTTCAATTTTATTGATTCATGTGATTAAGAGTTTTCTTTGAATAATAAAATAGTAGTGATGAGTAATGTTATCTGGTTTTATGTTCAGGTAATGTTCCTAAATGAGCTTGAGGAAATACTGGATGTGATTGAGCCTAACGAATTCGTGAAGGTGATGGTCCCTTTATTTCGTCAACTTGCCAAATGTGTTTCCTCACCACATTTCCAGGTAGGTACATACAGGCATGGCTTCCAAAGAAACTGAAAGACTCATATTGGACTTTTTTTTTTTTTTTTTTTTTTTTTATTATTATTATTATTATTATTATTATTATTATTATTATTATTATGATTATTATTATTATTATTATTATTATTATTATTATTATTATTATTTATTATTATTATTATTATTATTATTATTATTATTATTTTATTATTATTATTATTATTATTATACAGTGGAACCTCAGTTCACAGACTTAATTGTTTTGTGACTGTTTGCGAACAGAAATGCTTGTCAAAAACATTTTTCCCAAAGATTATAGAATGAAATTAAAATAACCTTAATTATAGACAAATAACACCAAAATAAATAAAACGGTACAGGCTGTCCCTGGTTATCGGCGATCTGGTTTTATGCCGCTTGTCTTGTGCCGAAAATCAATTATAACCAGTTATCGATGCCAAAATCTGGTTATCGGTGCCAATAAGCATTTTCGCCTATAGTCAAGCCGTCGGATTGGAACCCCAGCTGATAACAAGGGAATGCCTGTATTTGTACACTGTACTTTACCTTGGTTGTAGATAGTGCCACAGGTGGATGGGAGAGGAGGAGGGTACTGCTTTGAAGGGAAATGCCCTTTCTTGTGTTGCTATTATTTCCTTCTTGAATTCCACTGTCACATGATACTGTTTTAGGAGCCATAGTGTGGACAAAAAGTAATGTTTACCAAACAGAACTCGGACAATCACTGTTCATTTCAGGCTCACCAAAACACAACTGAACGTGTGCTTGCTGGCTGAGAGTGATTGCAGGGTGTTTGTGCATTCATGCACCTAAACATTGTTCTTGAACCAATTCAGAAATTGTTCAGAAAATCTGTTCGTGAACAGGGACATTCATGGATGGAGGGTCCATTGTATTTAGTTTTTATTCTTTGTATTGAAGATACCCAGGTGCTACAGAAGAGCAGTTGTATCTTGATTGAAAACCATCAGATGTTGTGGTTACAGTTTAAGTAATGGACATTGCCTTTTGCATTTCCAGGTTGCAGAGCGAGCTCTCTACTATTGGAATAATGAATACATATTGTCATTAATTAGTGACAATGCCCAAACCATATTACCAATTATGTTCCCTGCACTTTATAAAAACTCCAAGTCACATTGGAATAAGTAAGTACTAGTGTTTACCTACTTGCATATAATCCTACTGAAATGTTGATTTTCTCAGTATCTACCGTCACTTTTTCTTTTTTTTTAAAGAACCTAATTGTATTTTTTCTTTATTCCAGAACAATACATGGGTTGATTTACAATGCACTTAAGCTTTTCATGGAAATGAATCAGAAGCTCTTTGATGAATGCACACAGCAGTACAAGGCTGAGAGACAAAAGTGAGTAGTGTGCATTAACCCTTAAACGCCGAAGCGGTATTTTAAAAATTGTCTCCCGTATGCCAGCGGCATTCGCGAGAAGCGGAATTTTTTTGTTTTTTTTAATCACAGCACGCTTAGTTTTCAAGATTAAGAGTTCATTTTTGGCTTATTTTTTTTTCTATGCCTGAAGTTTAGTATGCAATCATCAGAAATGAAGAAAAAAATATCCTTATTATATATAAATATTGGGATATATGACAGCGTGAAAAAAAAAATTCATATATAATTGTATAAAAATCGTGCTGTGAGCAAAACGGTTAAAGCTAACGAGTTAATTTTTTGTTGCATTGTACACTAAATTGCGATCATTTTGGTATATAACATATTGTAAAACGATCAAGGCAACACAGAGAAAATATTATCACAAAATGATGCATGAATTCGTAACGTGCGGACGTACAAAAAGTCAGTTTTAAAAAATTCACCATAAAACGAAATATTGTGCTAGAGACTACCCGTTTGTCCCGTTTGTTGCAAATGAAGGTAATTTATTGAATATTACTAAACTGTAAGTGTTGTAGCTTACAATTGCAGTTTTCGACCATTTCGGTAGAGTTAAAGTTGACCGAAGGATGAATTTTTTCTATTTATCGTTATTTATATGAAAATATTTCAAAACTGATAAATGCTACAACCATGGGTTGTTTATTGTTGTATTCTACATGAAATTGCGCACATTTTCATATATAAAACTTTATGTAACGGCTAATTTAAAATAGGACGAAAAAATTTCTGATTTTTTCGGAAGCGTTACCGCACGGACGTAAGGAAAAAGTTTATTTCATAAATTCACCATAAATCGAAATATTGTGCTAGAGACTTCCAATTTGTTGCAAAATAAAGGTAATTGATTGAATATTACTAGAATGTAATAGTCTTAGCTTACAATTGCGTTTTTTGACCATTTCGGTCAAGTCAAAGTTGACCAAAGTTGAAATTTTGGCACTTATCGTTATTTATATGTAAATATTTCAAAACTGATAAAAGCTACAACCATGGGTGGTTTTTGGTTGTATTCTACATGAAATTGCACACATTTTCATATATAAAACTATGTAACGGCTAATTTAAAATGGTGCAAACATTACAAAAATCGGATGAAAACATTTTGATTTTTTTCGGAAGCGTTACCGCGCGGACGTAAGGAAAATGTTTTTTTTTTTTTTTTTTTTTTTTCCCCTATAAATTCACCATAAATCGAAATACTGTGCTAGAGGCTTCCAATTTGTTGCAAAATAAAGGTAAATGATTGAGTATTACTAGAATGTAAGAGTTTTAGCTTAGAATTTTGTTTTTCGACCATTTCTGTCGAATCAAAGTTGACGGAAGGTTGATATTTTGGCACATCGTTATTTATATGAAAATATTTCAAAACTGATAAAAGCTACAACCATGGATTGTTTTTGGTTGTATTCTACATGAAATTGCACACATTTCCATATATAAAACTTTATGTAATGGCTAATTTAAAATGGTGTAAACATTACGACAATCGGACGAAAAAATTTATTATTTTTTTGGAAGAGTTACCGCGCGGGCGTAAGGAAAAAGTTTTTTTCATAAATTCACCATAAATCAAAATATTGTGCTAGAGACTTCTAATATGTTGCAAAATGAAGGTAAATTATTGAATATTACTAGAATATAAGAGTTTTAGCTTACAATTGCATTTTTCGACCATTTCGGTAGAGTCAAAGTTGACCGAAGGTTGAAATTTTGGCACTTATGGTTATTTATATAAAAATATTTCAAAACTGATAAAAGCTACAACCATGAGTTGTTTTTAAGTTGTATTCTACATGAAGTTGCGCACATTTTCATATATAATACTCCATGTAACGGCTAATATAAAATGGTGCAAAAATTATGTCAAAGTGACAAAATAATTTCTGAGATGTGTCGCAGATATTTTTAGTGTGAGAAGAAAGAAATTTGCGCTTGCGTGGCTTGGTAACGATTGTAAACAAAACGACGCCTTGATCCGTGAGCTCCCAGCATCCCTCAAGGCGCGTGATTCAAAAGTTTTTGCCTGGTAAGCCTATAAGTATTTTTCCACGAATTTAAAAGAAAAAATTTTTTATATCGACGTACCATACGTCCAGTCGGCACCCAGCAGACAATTTATATCGACATTTAATACGTTCAATTGGCGTTAAAGGGTTAATATAGGATATATTTTATAAATATTAAAGGTAAAAATGTTCTAGCAAAAGTCATTCTATACTTGAAACCAGGTACAATGCTACCCCCCTTTTTGTTGTGTGTTTTTGTGAAACATATATTGTTCATACACAGAACAAACCCTTGGTCTTAGAAATTCTTTAGGCTTTGTGATTTTAGAACTGGATTCCCAGTGACAGTTACTGTTAGTACACCATTACAAACTATGTCATCTTAAAAAAAAAAAAATTTCATGGAATTAGTCTTTTTTGTTTCTTGCTTTGTCCCTGTAGCAAACTATTTAAAAGGGAAAAATTGCATGTGTTCAGGTTGAAGATTATTGTGTTGGTTTTTAGCATAGCACCTAAACTGCAAGTGATTAAGTCAAATTGTTTTTCACGCTATATTATTGTATATGCAGTTGCAGTAATTTGGTACAAGGTATGCATTGTTGTGTTGCAATGGTATTCATATTAAGTCTATCGTTTCTCACAGGGAAAAGGAAAAGATGAGAGAACGGGAGGAAGCGTGGCAACACATAGAAGACCTGGCAGTACAAAACCCTCTGTTTGACAAATTTTCATCTGAGACTAATAACCTTTGTAATTCCCAATCATCTATGGGTTCACCACAAGATGACAGTGATTCAGATTTTAATCCAGATATTGGTGGGGATGCGGCAGAGGTAAGGTTCATTTCGTAGGTTTTTATTTCTTTTAGTCGCTATTTATTTTGCTCGGATGCCAGTCTTTTGTCGGTCGGTCTCTTTTGTTATTTTTCTTTTGTTTTAGTAATGGATTTTTGTGTGACAAGAAATCGATTTTAAGCAGAAGTAGCATTGAAAAGACGACCAAGTAGAAGTTAGTCGACATGCAACTGTAAAAGTGGAAAGATATTAGCACATAGAAAAATTATAGACGGAACAAGTTACAATGAAGAGAGGTGGTGTTCATGGCGGAGAAAATAAAAGTATTGACGAATGTGAAGCAACCAGGTGCTTCAAAACTATGTAGATAAACTCAAGTTCATAAGATATTTATAGTACAGTAAATATATTTTTGTATTAGTATTAATTTAAGGAATTGAATGCGAAAACTGATTTTAATGCTGCAAATTTCTCCAGAAAGTGAAAAAGGTGCGTAATACGGAAAAGCCATTACTGAGAAGGAAGAGCGAGTTACCCCACGACCAATATACAATCAAGGCTTTGAGTGACCACAAACGAGCGGATGACTATCTAACTACTTCTCAAGAATTGACAGCCACCACCAGCTAGATCCAACCCAAGATAGTTAGGAAGACACAATGCTGTAGTACAGCAGTTCACTTGTGTTGCAGAGGCTTGGAAAGGCCCTCCTGTGTCAGGTGGTGGTTAAGTGGAACTGGTGCCGAACCTTTATCAAGACAATAGTATTGGAAAAGACTGGATTTTTTTCTTGCTTTTCTTTTCCTTTCTTTCCTTATTTGGGGTTATGTGTCATTTTAACTTTGTTTTCGGAGAAATTTCAAACTGGACTAGGAAAAAGATTTACTACAAGTTCTAAATTTCTTTTTCTTTATTTTTTTGAAATTTCAAACTGGACTAGGAAAAAGATTTACTACAAGTTCTAAATTTCTTTTTCTTTATTTTTTTTGTACGTATGAGTATCAGATTCTAATGCAGTGTACCGTGTGAAGGAGAATAACTGGAAAAGAAAAAAGAAGAGTGTTACAGTATAAATTAAAACATACTACAGTAGTGACCCTCCATGTAGAAATGACCCTACTATTATGTTACATTACCAAAGTGGACCTTTAATAAGGTGAATAAGTAAGAAGAAATTTTTTTTCAAGTTTAAATTTATTTTTTATATGAATATAAATATCTGACTCGTACTAAAGGAAGGTTTAAAAAAAAAAACCTGAGATGAAAGTGAGATGTTAAATGAATTCGAAAGTATGGTAGTGAACCTTCTGTAGAGTTGACCTCCTTATGTTACATTACCAAAGTGGAATAAGGTGAATTTGTAACTGTTCCATAACTAACTCCTAGTACATTCATCTGTGCTTACATTAAGGTAAAGGAACCTAATAAGACTAATGAGGTTGTATCCCAAGCATTGGTTTGAGCAAGAACATAATTGTAATTGTATATATATATACAAATGCATATTTTAGCAACCACCCCCAATGCATAGTGGCTGGTTGTTTGCTAGAATATATACACTAAGGGCTGTATATATGTTTGTATATGTATATACTGTACATATGCAAAGTTACAGCATACTTGCCTCTGGATTAAGCTATTCTTGTAGAGGGACCCAAGTGTTTTAGTCCATTAGACCAGAGAAACTTATTGGTAAATTCTGTATGTAACACTCAGTAACAATAGTGTATTTAAAGTAACTTTATTTTATTATGAAGGAAATACCTGGTAGGACAGTAGTGAGCAGCAGCAAATTATCAAATCATGTTTGTATCTAACCAACTTTTGTAGCTAGAAATGAGACCCATTGCTGTCAGGTGAAGTTTTGTTCTTGATTAGTCTCTGCAAACAGGAATTTCTTTCAAGGAAGTCAAAAGTGGAGGTGAGGTTGGAGTATATGTAATGCCTACTCGATTACTTTCCAAACTAGGTCGTATTATACGTGTATGTTTTTATATTTTGCTTATTTTAATTTCTGACAAGTAGTATGCAAAAGGAAATCGTGCATGTCAAAGTATTTTGAGATAAATTAAAAATGTATCTTTATTGCTGTGTACTGCAAACATAAATGGCAGTAGATAGACCCACCATGATTGGTTGTGATTCTGTGCATTATTGAAACAAAATGTATGCTTCCTGATTTTGTAAAAGTGTTATTAGATAAAAAATACTAAAGTTTCTCTGATCTGGGTAAGTTAGCCATGACTTTGTGATTGGAAGCCTGTAGAAGTGTGAGGGTATTATGTTTTTGTTAAGATGAAATGATTGGGATCTCACAAATATGAAAGCAGCCTTCACAGACTTTTATAACGATGATCCAACCCTGCAAATTGTGTCACAAAGGAGCAGCATGTCCAGTGTGGTGATTTTATTTTCTAATGCTCACATTTCGCTGAGTATCAAAGGAAAACAAAAATCGGTAGAGGAATAAAAAACGGCCATAGATGAAGGAGCCTTCAAGTTTACCTGTTACCCACCAGAGACTTAAATATATAATTTCTAAGTAGTAATACCTTTATTTAAGGAATAAGAGTTAGAATATGCCACTGAAATGATAGCATTAGACACTCATGGAGTACTGTGGAAATATATTGTGTTGTTATATTGAGATAGATTATAGAGTTTATACAAGTTTTGTTGTATCATAATTTAGGAGTATAATCCACTTTTTACTCCACTTACTAAGTAGTGGTGTCTTGATGAGGCTATAAATTTGTAATTGGTGTTTTCCAGGGTTTAGTACAGGGTCATTCTGTATCAATTTTCAGTCATCAGACACTTGAATAAGTATCAGTTGTAGTTCAATAAAAACTGCATACATCTTAGGTTCCTGTGTACGTTCGTATGATTTTCAAGAAATACAATGGCACCACTCTCAGTGATGATCATTTTCATACTGTGAACAAACCACTTATTGTACTTAAGCATATTGCTTGTCTGGGTGAATGGTAGCTGTGATGTGGAATCTTCCTTTTTTTAAAAATGTACTACGTATACTGCTCATCATTCTCTGGTTGGAGTGTCATATTGATGAGGAATCATCAACTGCCACTTTATCATACTGGATGCTTTTAAAACACTTCACTGCTGTGCTCATTTATTTCATTATTATTATTATTATTATAATCTTCAGTCTTTAGTAGAGTTGGTGTTGTACTGCAGCTTCTTTTGGTCCCCAAGGTGGGTTTGATATCTTCTCTTAAAGCTGTCTAACCTTAAATCTCTGTCATGATTGCATTTTCACCCATTCAAGAGCATATCTTTCTCTCTGTTGCAGCCTTACATGAGAAGTAGTGTGACATCTGGTCTGGCTAAACTTCTGAGTAGTAATAGGTGTTGGAAGGTTTATCGAGGACAGTTTTAAAGTAGTTGCGAGTTGGACACCTTTCTGGTACACCACCTGGGCAACCATGGGTTCATGTGTATGCTGGATGGTCAACTTGTTTTAACAGCACCCACTTCTCGTTGTTTTTTCTGACATGTGACAAGCTCTGGGCTTTCATTGAAGTAGGTCTTCATTATGTATGTGTTAACCATGCAAGGTCTTTATTTATTGTTTGTGAAGCCGTACATAGTGTATAATTATTTTTTCTGTTATAAATACAAACCTCTTATTTTATTTTAAGTGCCCTTCTGTGAACCCCTTCACCTCCATCCATTCTGTTGTAGCTTAAACACTCAGGCTTAGGAACGAGAATGTTTTATAACACGGGGAATTGGACCTTCCTGTGGAGGAGGATTATTCATCTGGATGAATGAAGTGAGCCTTTCATGTAAGGGTAATTCTCTTGGTAGAGCTGTGACAGGCAAGCAATATGTATAAGTAAAATAAGGGGTTTGTATTCATGAAACTACATTTATTGAAAATTTTTCATATATAAAAAGTATGGAATTGCTGCAGTTGCCAACACCTGAATGTGTGTGTATGTATGTACTGTAAGTAGTAGCCAGAGCCCTGGTAAGTGGTAGCCATTGCCAACCTCAATACATGTGCTGAAAAAGATCGTTATTTTAGTCTGCCAGTAGTTCTTCACAATGAGGCTTGTTTTGATGTCCTAGATGATGACGACGAGCCTCCCTGGACTAATATTACTCTCGGGCTCTATTTATCTGATCATGTTGCATATATATACAATATTATATATATATATTAACTTATAGACCAAAGGCTCTGTAGTGAAACATTTCATGTGCAAACAGTGTTCCTTTGGTACCTTCCCCCACCCAGTGCCCTGCCTACCCTCCCTCTCCATCTGATGCCATCTTTTTCAAACCTTGCAGCACACTTCTTAACCGATTGATCAAGCCTACCAGGAAGTGGGAACTTGGGCCTCATGACTGGGCAGTGCCTCGTAGAAAAAAGGTCATTTGTGCTCGTATTCTCCAGTTTACAGATGTATAGGAAAACAAATTGATAGAACTGAAAAGTTACACAAATACACTGTAACAGAATAAGGTGGAAGGAATCACCTTGTGTCATTTTTTTTCTTGTTCTCTAATGCTAAGACCCCTATGGGGAAATGATTCCTGGTGAGGGGCTTAAAGTATTGTTGATCCTCTTGTAAATTATATAATCTTGGTATATATACATATGATATATATATTTTTGGCATTAAAACTTTGCTGTATGTAATTGAAAGTGGGGGATCATAGCCTTATTCCTTTGCAAAATAGACTATACCTTTATGCTGTGCTGTCTCACATCATGAAATCATATTAATTCATCTTGTACAAGTTCTCACATTGTATACATTGTCAGTGACATAAGAAGACTTTCCAAATTCATCTCATTTAATGTGTATAAATTAAAAAAGAAATTCATGATGTCATCTCTTTTTTCCCTTTGAAAAAACCCACTGTTATTGTTCATTTAAAAAGCTACTCTTGAGTTGATTCTTCCTTTGCATGCTTCATTCATCCTGGGGCCTCAGTTTTTGTCATCCATTGGCCACAGTCATTCATCCTACCTCAGAGCTCATCTCATAGCATCATTTGAAGCTGCTGCCCTCTGCATCCGTGGCACACATCAAAAACTGAACTGAAGAAGAAAGTAGTTGGTCTTCATGAATACAGTATATATATATATATATATAGTAAATTTTAAGCCATGTTGAGTACTGCAATAAAACTTTAATTTCTTATGTAATAAAAACACAGGAGTTGATCTATTTTAATACCTTTCTGTGGGCGCGTTGGTTAGTTACTGTATATTAACAGGTTTCATACATGTCTTACTGCTAACATTTCATCCTAACCAGACCCTAAGCAGTCCTTTCACTTCATCCCATCCTGACTTTTATTTCGGTGCTGTCTACTCACCTTTAGGTGTTAAGAACCCAAGATGCTTTGAGATGATGAATATTAAATAATAATTAGGTATTATAAAGAGATGACTAACAGTAGAGGAGCCAGATGCTGTGTAAAATATTATTAGGCTTTTCTGCCAGTCACAGTACAGTAATGGAATTAAGTGTATAAGCCTCATAAAGACAATGTATAACCATTTTGTGTTATGTGGGTCTTAAGCAGTGAGGAATTGTATCGTTGTCATTCTTTTTTGATGATTATTATTTTGCATACATACAGTTGGACTGTATTCTAAGTTGCTTCCAAAGCCTATTTTCTATTTTGATAGTGAAACTGCTGCTCAATATCTATATGAAAACACACAGTGTCCCAGGTATATTGTGAAGTAGAATTAGGTTGTGGGTTTGCTTATAGTAAGTCAAACCTTATTTGGAGTGACCTTGAAGAAAAGCTTTCATTATATTGGGGAAACTATGAAACATGAGTGAAGCTAAATCACCCTTTGTAGCCCGCTGCAAAATCTGCACCCATCTATTAAGATCATAGTGAGAGAGAGAGAGATTTGCATATTCAATCTTAGTTTAACATCCATACCTTATCATGCTCTGTACAACTTCTAACTCTGTGAAAAATGTCAGTTTTGTGATCAATTTCAGACTTGGGTACTATTATAAGTGTATAAAAATTGCTGTCTATTCAGGGTTACTGATGGAAATTTTCATTGCTAAGGCTGTCACCTACATTATGGAAGCAACTTGGGTTTGGCATCCCTCCTCCTTACATGTCCCTTTGGGGAAGGGTTGGTTTAGGGGAGGTAGTGGAGTGCATTCCTGTAAGGAGACCTATTGACTTGCCTATGACAGGTCTTCTCTACATATTTTCTCCTTTTATTTCCTTTTTCTTGTTATGCAATACATTCCAGGAACTTGGTGGAAGTATATTGCACAATATCTTTCACCTATGAAAGCAATTGGCATTAGACATAAAATCAAAAACCTATTTCCCACGTTTTTACGTATGAGGTATGAAATACATTGCCATGAATAGAGTTTACTTATAGTGAATAGCTTGCAAATTGTAACTTCCATATTTAGGTCATTTGCAACCATACTCAGTCTTGTTATTCCAGTATCGAACTAAGCTACTATATTCTCTAGAACTTCTGTTTGCCCCCTCCATTTCTTTCAGTTTAGTCAAACTCAACAACAGAATCAGGTATTAGGATTTGGTAAATGTCTATTCCCAGTGCCTCTTTGCTGGCTAAAGAAAAGAAAAAGCTATTTGTAGTGTAACTTTTAACTTGTGATGCTTTGTGAGAGTGATAGGGATTGGTTAACAAACTAAACTAGGAAAGGAAGATCATTCAAAACGACCTTCTGAAACTGGCTATATGCACTCTTTTGAAACAGCCAAAGGTCATTCTGATTAGTCCTGCAATTGCTGAGAAAGGGAGTGCGTGTTAACAGCTCTTTTTAAGTTGAGTCAAGCCAAAATTGGACACTTTTGTTTGTTCATCAATAGAAGGCCTTTGATGAATGTGTTGTATGCCAAGTTCTCGAGGCTTAGCCAGGTGTTTTGCTGTGAAACACTCCTGGATTGTCGAAAGTCATTTTCTTTTTCCTCCAGTAAATTGGAAGTAAAATGGTGCAAAGAATTCGCATGATTGTCGTGTTGTGCATTTGTGAGTGTGTTTGGGCTTTTGAGTGCTTTATTTAGGCCAAGTAAACATTGAAATTGATTCAAAAGTCAAGAAAAGTCATTTGCTTCCTCCCAAGGTGTTTCACAGTGAGTGTCGTGGCTAGCTTGTCAGCCATCTTTAAAACATTTGGTGTTCTACCCCCTGTGTTCTGTATCATCTTGAAACTGAGCCATAAAATCAGATCATTGTTTGTTTTGATTTTTCACTTATTTTCCTTGAATTTTGTTTATAGAGTTGTCTTTTTAAGTGTAAATGTGGAAATAGAATGTATTAACAATAAATGATCTGCTATGGAACGTGGTTTTCATTATTTCCCTGTGATGTCATATTTTTTTCGTGGGATGCCTTGGTGGTTAATGCAATCCTTTTTGCCTAATCCTTTTACAGTATTCCATATGTACCTTACTGTATAACTTCCTAGTTGGGGTAGTGCTATCAGTGCAATTTACATGGTGCACTGGACATTACTTAGGCTTTTGGCAGCGTCCCTTTGGCCACTAGCTATGCTCTCCATAGTGCTGTTATCTGTCTTCTGCAACTTCATTGGCTTAGCTTACCACCTAAATACCCCATGAGCTTGAGATATTACTGTTTACTCCATTACCAATGGAATTTGGCAATTTTGACTGACTAAAATTTTGGTCCCAAGTCAACATAACGACAAAGGGGCCTCGCATATGCTCGCATCTCTGTTTTCAAGGTAAGATGCACAAAATTTACTGTTTGTATAATTTACAGTGATGTTTAATTTAAAATACCAGACTAAATTTGTTGCACAGCTGTTTACATGTTATGGTTTTCAATGGAAGATTACATAAAATTAATGTTGTTATGAAGGGTATCTTAGTGATGTCTGTTTAGTCCACTGTTCTGTGTTATGTAATTTTATTTTATTTTGTGTGCGTGCTTGCTTGTCTGTGCATAAATGCATCGCTAAGAAATGATACGCTCACTGTGCCTCTCTCTCTCTTGCTTTATATTGACATTTATTTGTAATAAAATCATACCAAAGGAAACACGAAGTGCCTTAGTGACGTGATTGGTATGGTCTTGGCCTGCCACCTTGGTGGCCGCGAGTTCAGTTCTCGGGCATTCAATTGAGATGTGAGACCAACCACTGGTTCCATGCAATGTAAAAACGCCATACAAACAAACAAACAAAGGAAACACAGGCAAAACAAGGAACACTGGCTTTGGGAAGAGAGCTGTAACATGTCCTACCAGCAAGGCTTAGTAAGGAAGAAACAGATGTCTCAGAGTTCCAAGCAGGTCAGCAACCAACTCCTCACACACACTATATTAGCTCAATCCCAATGACACCAATTCTGTGCATTACAGCTTTAATTGTTTTTACTGGTTTCCAGCTGGCGCCAGAGGATTTACCCTTATGTTAAGACTGCAGGTTTGTTCACACACAGTATTTCAGTCTGAGTTTGCACGTGTCTGCTGGATATGCATGCATGATGCAGTGCTTAAGGATAAAGTAAGCACAAAGTGCAT
>NC_087210.1:1333889-1436389 GCF_015104395.2 Macrobrachium nipponense | reverse complement strand
ATTCTGTTTTTGTCCAGCTGGAATTTACAAATACATTTAAAAGACACATTTTGTACCTGTATCAAAATTCAAGAAACAGCCATTATACTCTTCATTTCCTATGTTCTCCAATACGAGGTATTGGAGCAACAATTCCTTGAGAGAACACGTAACAACAAACGTACAATAAATATACAAATTAGTAATGAACGATTGATAAGTAAAAATATCAGGTGCTCTAGAACTAACATATATTTTCACCACACATTTTCAGTGCAACCTACTCATCCAGAATCCATAGAGTAGTTGTTATTTTTTTTTTCTATCAGTCATACTATTCAACTGGGTGATATTTAAGTGTGGGGTTCTGGGTTGCATCCTGCCTCCATAGGAGTCTATCACTACTCGGTGCGAGTGCTGTTTAATAGCACGCTCCTCTGCTTGAGTCCCGGAGCTAATTTGACATCTTTTTCCAGCTTCCTTTTCAGGGATATTTTTATTTTCATCTACCCTGGTGTCCCATGGTACTGCAACATCAATGAGTGATACTTCTTGATTTTCTCAATCAGCACCATGTTTGGTCTACTGGCACAATCATTCCCCTCCAAACTCCATCCTGATGTCCCCAGATACAATCCTTACAGTATGGATTACAGTATCTGTTTCCTTGATGCTCTTACCATACAGCTTGATGTTGTCCATGAATATTAGATGGTTAATTCTGTTGCCTCCAAATTGAGTTGGTTCCCAGCATCCATCTTCTGCAGTACTTTTGTCATGGGATTCATGGCTACTGCCAAATAGTGGGGACAGTTAGTTGCCTTGAAAGATTCCTCTCTTGATGTTAACCTCTGCTGGTCTTATCCCAGAGCTTGTAAGGATACTGTATTCCAGCTGCCCACTGTATTCTATTAGCCATGTGTGAGGTATCATGTCAAAGGCTTTCTTTTATTATTATTATTATTATCATCATTGTTTTCATTATTCAGAAGAAGAACCCTATTCATAGGGAACATGCCTACCAAAGGGCTATTGACTTGCAATTCAAGTTTCTAAAGAATATGGTGTTTTTTGAAAGAAGCAATATAAGGTAATAGGACATAGAGAAAAAATAGATCAGTTATTAGAAAGGAAAAAATTTACAAATAAATAGATGAATAAAACTGAAAAATAAAAGTACAAGGAGAATTGTTTTACGGTAGTAATGTATTGCATCTTCACCTGAACTTTTGAGATTGTAGTACACGGGAGAAATATTTCTAGTTCTCAAATGGTTTTCTTCTGGGTATGACAAATATTATTCAGATGAAACAGAGCTTATAAAATTAAACCGGAAATGATCTCATATTTTTTCTTTTTATGAAGAGATGATATCTTTTTGTATTTCCCTTCACCTTCTCGTACTTCCTAACGAGCACCGTGTTCTTTGGAAGCTACAATGTCAAGTCAATGGCCCCTAGGGGCATATCCCACATGAATAGGGTTCATCTGGATAATATCATCATGGCAAAATATTTATCATGGTTTAAAATATAAAACACTAAAAGAATATACTTCAGTACTTACTTTCACTGACATCGGAACTGACGATATTGCAACTGTAACGTCCTGTCCCTCTACAACTTTAACATCTTTCCTGAGCAACTGCTCCGATGTTAAACTTGATACGTTACTCTTTGCAGTTGTAAGTTCTCTGAATATGTCGTCACTGGAACGGTAAGGTTTAGCTGTTAGTGTAAAATGAAAGGGACTCCATGAAGCCTAGAAGGACTTGAAAGTACTTAAAATTTGGAGTAAGAAAAATTATCAACTAATAGTTTAATAAGTGCAGGGGAGAAAAGAAACAACAATGAATTCAATGACTATGACTACAATGATACCTTTACAAATCAAACTAACATTCATTATAAAATAGCCTTTTATTGTCTGGGATGCATTTAGTAGGTGATGAAGCAAAGGGTTCCAAAGAGAATGGTGCCATCTCATGTGTGTAGCAGACTCCCTATCACTTGATTCACCTATTATTCTACAGTGTCAATCACCTGTCAGCACTTGAAAAATCCAGGAGAATAAAGAATATTAAATTTAGGTCATAGGCCAAGCACTGGGGCCTATGAGTAAAGAAGGTTTGAAAGGTGTAACGGGAGAAAAACCTCGCTTTAGCAGAAGATGGAAAGTCAGGCTGAAGAAAGTAGGAGATTATGAATCGAGGAGGTACAGTAAAAACTAGGGCCAAATGGACGCTAAGAACCTCAAGTAATACCTACAGTGCACATGTGAGGTGCACAAATGGCACTACCCCTATGGGGGAAAATCTTTGGAGGTTTCTCTTTTTGGGATAGGATAAATAATTTTAACCTTTGCCACAAGCATGAAAGTGGAGACTCAGCTTCAGTAAGGGCAGAAAACATTCTAAAATCTCTGAGTATTGAAGAACCAACAGTGAAGAGAATACAGGCATGCAAAAATTAAAAAAAAAATTAAACTTACTTGCTTGGCTTGAGGTTCATAAGACTTTGTAAACGCTGACATATCTCAATATCTTTCTCAGTGACTCTCTTGGCCTCTTTATTTAGGTTAACAGTGTCTAAAATAATTGTTCCTGTTGAAGAGAAATCTGTTACAAATACTGCAGTAAAATATTTTTATTTAAAAAGCTGAAAGGAAAAATTATAATAGAAAAAATACACATATATATATTTATTTTACAAACCTATCAATCATACAGTTCCCACATATGTCATCTCCAGTCTCCACCAGACTCTCGGTCCTCTTTTTTCCAGACGGAAGGGTGTTTGTTCATATGCTGGATCCACTGGCAGGTACGAACAATCTAAAATTGTAGTCTGAATGCAAAACTATTTGCATAACCCTGAGGTTCCCAACATGGGGTGTAATATTTGATTTTGAAGGGTGGGGCACCAATTCAAGAATGCTTAAATCAAGTTAATGGCCCTTTAGGCTTCCTCTGCATGAAGATAAGAATTATATATAAGCACTCAGTGGCGTGGTTGATATGGTGTTGGCATACCACCTTGCTGGCCGCGAGAGATCGACTCTTGGCCATTCCATTGAGGTGTGAGAGATGTATATTTCTGGCGATAGAAGTTCATGTAGAGCCGTTGGTCCCGTTGCTGAATAACCACTGGTTCCATGCAACGTAAAAACACCATACAAATAAACAAACCACATGGGGCAACAGGATCTAAGAGGTGATTAGATGGGGCAAGGGCAAAAAAGGGTTGGGAATCACTAACCTGAATGCAAAACTATTTGTGTCATCTGAATGTACTACTGTATATTTTGAATGCAAACCTATTCACACAGTCTGAATGCAAAACTATCTGCGTACTCTGAATGCAAAATGACAAAGTTCTAATCATTTTGTATTTTTCATAACTTACAAACCTATGGTGTAAGTAGGGAAAATCTCTTTAAGTGTTAGCTGGATCCAGTTAAAAACAACAGAACGAGATTTAGTGGCACCTGGGAGAGAGTAGGTGGAGTCTGACTTCTCTTCTTGGACATTCAACAGGTAGAATAGGAACACTATTTGCTTAGTTGTTCCTACATGTTTACAAACCCTCAGCTTTGGCACTCTATCTCTTCCAGAGCTGGGATAGGTTTAGTTTCAACAGTACGAGTTTCTTCGGATCCCTATATGTTCCTTACTGCAGTTAAGTTTCTGTACACCGTATGGAAGGCTGTGCCTCTGACAGGCAACTCGACCATGCGTCTTTGGGTGTTTTGTTGATAACAGCTAACATGATCAGACTGCTTTTATTGAGAGAGTGCAGTGGCAGTGTCCTCTTCTGCAGGTGCTTTTCTTAGGATGAAGATTGAGGCCACAGTCGTGAAGAAGACAGTCTGATGGCCTTGCAGGGGATGACGTCGCGTCTGAAGGGCAGCTACAACCCACCTTGCGTGATTGGGACCGTGTCCTTCATATGAGAAATGTCCCGCAGCGGGGACCGCTTCTCTAACAACACTTCTCAACCCGGTGAACATGACCTTTCTACGGGAGCTGTGCAGATGTCATCTCTTCCTTCCACAGATCGTCCGCGGCCTTTGTCTACTGTCAAGTCTTCAGTCTTCAGATTGGCTCGAAAGTTTACGGAGTAACAGGAGGAAAGCCTCTCAATTGCACTATGAAACAACTGTTAGGAGAGGGTGGAAAGTAAGATGGCAGGACGACAAAGCAAGCTTGGACAAGAGAGGACTCTGGATGTGGAAGAAGAAATGTGTGGATTACCCTTCCACAAAGGGGTAGCTCTTACTCAACAATGATTGTACTGGTTTTTATATTTGTTCACTAGTAAGCAGTCTGCCTTTTAAATAACCAGAAGGTAGAGTACAGCAATAATACCAACAATGTCCGACTCTCATAGGAGAACTAATTCTTTAGCCCTATGAGAGACTAGATGTGCAATTCAGTAAATTCAGTAGACCACTTCAAGATGACAATAATACAATAATACGTGTGACGTACAAACACAGTTATTTAAATTTTAAAGCTGACATAATATGAATGAAAGGAATTTTGGCTGTTTCTGTACACATTTTCTGCAATATAACTGAAAGGAAATGCAGTAGCTTCCATAGCTAAGACTTTGTTTATTCATATTTGAGAACAGCAACCATGAACATCTACTTACCATACAACAAACTAGCTGTAGTATTATCCATGATTTCAGGTAATTTCTCCAGCATCTCCTCGGCAACTAATGTACAACACGAACCAACCATTTCAATTTGAACGCCATCACGTACTGTTGGAAGGATTAGATATGGCAAAACTTACAGCTGTTCAAAAATGAAGTTACACAAATCAGAATTCTATTGGAAACCAGTACAATATTGATACAATCCGCAAACAATGTGTACTATAGAAGGATAAGAAATGGCAAAGCTATTGCAGTTGTTCAGAAATGAAGTCATACTTGATTATTATAAAGGATTAGTTTATCCAGACCTCTGAGCCTAACAACAGCTCTTCTCGGGCTTTTATACTAATTAGAATGATTCTACTGGAAGTCTGTGCACTGACAAAAAAAATCCATGATACAATCCACAACCAATATGGAGATGATAATAAGATTAGTACAATTATGAAGGATGGAGAGAAGGGAAGAGGAGGTAAAGGGAAATGAATAAAAAATCTTTAATGGATGATTAATGTCAGAGGGAAATGCTGTCCCTCATCCAATAAGACACAATCTGAGGGGGTGAAGTAGCATGAGCAAATTTGTGAGGACTTTACAAAAGGCTGAAGGAAAAGTTGGAGAAAGTTTGAGGTTTTGGGGAAGCAGATGAAGAAAATGAGTAACCAGAATGGGAAACCATTATGATTAGCATGAAATGATGAGGAAAAGTTTCATACAAAATGGGTAGAATAGAATGGAATAAAAAATTTAGGCCAAAGGCTCAGTGGTGGGACCTACAAAGTCATTCAGTGCTGAGTGGGAAACTGAGAGTAAAAAGGTCTGAAAAGATGTAACAGGAAAACCTGACAGAAGCACTATGAAACAACTGTTAGGAGAATGATGAGAGAGTAAGATGGAAGAAAGAAAATAATTAAATGCTTTTGCACACACCCTGTTACCTTTCTTGCTTCAACTACGTATTTTGTGACTGACATTTTATCCCAACCTACTATCATCAGCTAAATAAACTACAGATTTTTAATGCTTTCAGACAAAGTATTACTACTACTGTTTGCATGAACAGTAGCAACCTCCATAATGCTATTTTGTGGTAAAAAAAGAGAACAGTAAAATTTCTAAGGCAAAAATTGGCCATATAAAATGCATACAACTCTATTTAAAAGTTGGGAGCAAATGCTACTTTCTTATCCTTTATATTGGAAAAAAAAAAGGAAAATCATAAGCTTGCTCAGAAATTGCTCTTACACGTACCACTTTCTGGATCAGGTCGCTCCAATTTGTGGTGGTCTAGGATGGAAACAACCAGGGGTTCGAGATCCTTATCGTTTATGGCCTGCACGTTGTGATCCACCAAGGTCAACTCCACAGCTGAGGCTTTTTCTCTTGCTTCATCAAGCTCATTCCTGAAATCAAGATCTGATGAGTAAATAAATGTGAAAATAGTTACTGTAAATTCCCAAAAACCTGGGGTCCCATGGGGGTTAGTGCAATCAGTGCACCTAACACAATGCACTGTAGGCATTACTTAAGGTCCTTTGCAGCATTCCTTCGGCCCCTAGATGCAACCCGCTTCATTCCTTTGACTGTACCTCCGTTTTCTTCCATCTTTCCACCCTCTCATAGCAGTTGTTTCATAGAGCAACTACGAGGTTGTCATCCTGTAACACTTTTCAAACCTTTCTACTCTCGGTTTCCCTTTCAGCACTTGGCCTTTGGCCTAAATTTTATATTCCATTCAATTTCTAAAACCTGGGTGAAAAGAGAAAACACAGCATGTCACATCCCTGTCTGATAAGGGTCCATTGATACACACAACTCGTTATTTTGAGTTTCATTTGAAAAGCTAAGTAACACTTACAATATGTGCATGATTTGCAACATAATCGACACTAATCAATGGTACAACTTTCCTTTTATCTAACATACATAATATCATTCCTAAATATTTACTCTCTCCACATAATGTGGTAATGAGCACCCTCAAATAAAACAGTGTGTGAAGATGACCAGCTATTAATCTATTAGTAATTTATCTATTAGTAATTATTTCCTTTGTTTACAAGGACAACTAGTGAGTGGAAATTGCCTATAGTTGGTAGATTTAAGATGATCTTTGTTAAATTTCTCAACAGAAGTAACATATTTCCCAGTTATTAGGTTAAATTCCAGCATCTGAAACCCTGTTAAAAATGTAAAAGGTATCCATCCTCTGGAGGGTGCTTCTCCACCTCTACTTCACAAATTCTTTGGGCATCTGGGCTTTTAGATAAGTAACAAAATCAGCCTGACTCTGTACGATGGAAACCAATACATAACAGAGGCAATTTTTGTGATGTTTGAGAAATGTTTAATATATGGGAAGAAATAGAGAAGTGAAGATTGGAAATCGCTGTAAGGAACAGCAAGCTTATAGTAACCACAGAGGGACTTGGTTGTGTGGATGCTGAGGTAGAAGTGTATGGTAAAAATGACATTTTTATAATAATATTAAGTTTCACTTATACTTACCCGGTGGTTACATATAGCTGTCGTCTCCTGACGTCACGGCAGAATTTGAAATTCGCGGTAGCGCTAATGGTTTGACAGGTGATCCCTCTACTCCCGCCCTCTACCGGGTACCGGGAACCATTCCAACAATAAATCAGAAGTTTCATGCCTACCTGTCCATATGAGGGGAGGAGGGCGGGCTTCGTTATGTAACCACCGGGTAAGTATAAGTGAAACGTTATATTATTATAAAAATGTCATTTTCACTTATATAACTTACCCGGTGGTTACATATAGCTGATTGACACATTTAGGTGGTGGGACAATGGCAGCTAAAATAACAACTGTTGGAATTATCCGAAGATATAGGTTCCTTACCTTTAAAGACCGCTGACTCAGTGGTTACTGCCTCTGTAGTCTGCTGGTCTTTATTGTACCGACAGGATATATGGATCCGTGCGTCGGACACAATAATAAGTACTTGCCGTTGAGGACGTGACCGTAACGGACAAGAACTATAAGTGTCCCCTGCTCAGGGCGCAGTACAAATCACCACAAAATACAATGAAAAACGAGGGATCACCACAACCGTTTAAGAAATACACCAAGACATTAAAATACTGAAAGATACTCAAAAAACTCCCTGTATCTTCAGACAACCTTAAAAATAAAAAAAACATAATCAAGGAGAAAAGTTAGTGAGGATGGGATACATCCTTCTCTCCCTCACCCAATACCGTGTCAGTCACAATGAATGGCCCCAATGTACTGCAATTTTCATATATGGTTTGCAAATCTGTCAGATAATGAGATGCGAAGACAGAATTGCTTCTCCAATATGTAGATTTAATAATGTCTTTCAAAGACAGATTACGTCTAAAGGCCATAGACGTAGACACTGCTCTAATCTCATGAGCTTTGACTTTAAACACTTTGATATCTGAGTCCTGACATTGTCCGTGTGCCTCAGAAATAAAATTCCTTAAAAAGGAGGAGAGCCGCATTTTTAGAAGAGGACGAGAAGGATCTTTCACTGAACACCACAGGTTATCACTCTTACCTCTTATACCTTTGGTCCTTTGCACATAATGTCTAAGTGCTCTCACTGGACAGAGAAGACATTCAGGCTCATTAGGCCCCACTAACTCCGAAATGTTCTTTATAGAGAAAGAACGAGGCCAAGGACGTGAGGGATTTTCATTCTTAGCCAAAAACCCCAGCATTGATGAGCAAATGGCATTGCCCTTAGCGAATCCAACTCTCTTATCAGTAGCATGCAGCTCACTGATTCTTCTAGCTGATGCTAAAGCACAAAGAAAAAGTGTCTTCCTGGTCAGATCTCTAAAAGAACTAGAGGAGATCGGTTCGAATCTATCTGACATCAGCCATTTAAGAACTACATCCAGGTTCCAAGCTACTGTTCTTGACTCCTTTGTCTTGGTCGTATCAAAGGAACGAATCAGGTCTGAGAGGTCTTGATTATTAGAAATATCTAATCCTCGATGTCTGAACACAGAAGGCAACATAGCTCTATAACCCCTAATTGTCTGGGTAGAAAGCTAACTGAGCTATAGAGGTCTTAGAAGACGAAATTCCTTCTTCTTTGCACCAAGCTCTGAATTGGACCCACTTAGCTTGGTACACTCGATCAGAGGATTCTCTTCTGGGTCTAGCAATAGCCCTTGAAGCTCTCTTTGAAAATCCTCTCTTTCTGAGGAGATGCTCGACAGTCTGAAGGCGACTAGTCGAAGAGCGGACAAGTTGTGATGGAACCTCAGAAAGTGGGGCTGTCTGAGTAGATCCTTCCTTAACGGTAACTCTCTCGGAAAGTCCGTCAACAGCAGTAGTATATCCGGAAACCATTCCCTGGCCGGCCAAAACGGGGCTATCAGAGTCATCCTGACGTTCTGATGACCTCTGAACTTTGCCAGAACTAATCTTAGCATTTTGAAAGGTGGAAAGGCATACAGATCCAGATTTGACCAGTCCAGAAGCATGGCATCCACTGTAAACGCCTCCTCATCTGGAACTGGGGAGCAATACAGTGGTAGACGAGCTGTCTTGTTTGTGGCGAAGAGATCCAACTGAGGACATCCCCAAATCCCCCAAAGCTTCTTGCATATTTGAGGATGTAACGTCCACTCTGTGGAGAGGACTTGTCCTCTCCTGCTGAGATGTCCGCCTTTACATTCTTCGAGCCTTGAATAAATCTTGTGCTCAAGACAACCTTGTTCTCTTTCGCCCAAATGAGTAGGTCTCTCGCCGCCTCTCTCGCACAGAGAGAACGAGTGTGTCCCCCCCTGTTTTTTGATGTAAGAGAGAGCCGTGTTGTTGTCTGCTTGAACCAGCACTACTTTCCCTCTTACCTCTGTCTTTGAAGTGCATTAGAGCCAAATGAATCGCCTTCAACTCTTTTAGATTTATGTGCCAGCTTCTCTGATGAATCTGCCCAAAGTCCCGACACTCCTTTCCCCACCCCAGAGTAGCTCCCCCACCCTTTGTCCGATGGCGTCTGACAAAAGCGTAAGGTTGGGGCTCAACTGGCTTCGAGACAAGCCTTCATCTAGCCTTCCTTCTGATTTCCACCAAAGGAGGTCCTGTTTGATTCCTTCCGAGATGGGGAACACGAAGGAGTCTGGGAACTTCTTCCTTTGCCACTTCTGCTTCAAGTAAAATTGAAGTGGTCTCATGTTGAGCCTGCCCAGACTTACAAATTGCTCTATTGAAGCCAAGGTTCCTAAAAGGCTCATCCACTGATTCGCCGAGCAAGTTTGTCTGACGATAAATTCGTCCATTTTGTTCAGGCAAGAGTCGATCCTTTGGAGAGACGGAAAAGCCTGAAAAAGAACTGAATTCAGTCTCACTCCTAAATAAACTATCTCCTAAGAAGGAGTGAGACATGACTTTTCCTTGTTTACTAGCAAACCTAGGCTTTCCGTCAGCCTTAAAGTCTTTTGTAGGTCCTCCACACACTTCTGTCTGGACCTTGCCCTGAGAAGCCAATCGTCTAGATACATGGATATTCGTATCCCGTCTAGATGAAGCCACTTTGCTACTGACGACAGAACTCTGGTGAACACTTGTGGAGCTGTCGACAGGCCGAAGCAGAGGGCCCTGAACTGATAAATGCGGCCCTGGAACACAAATCTCAGGAATCTTCTCGATTCCGAATGAATCGGAATAAGAAAATAAGCGTCCGAAGGTCTATGGAAACCATCCAATCTCCAGGATGAAGCGCTGCTAATACCGATTGGGTCGTTTCCATAGAAAACTTCGTCTTCAGGAGGACAAAGACGTTCAGGGCACTGACGTCCAACACCGGTCTCCAACCCCCCCCGTGGCCTTCTTTACCAGGAAAAGGCGATTGTAAAATCCTGGTTCCTGCGGAGAGTCCACTAACTCTATGGCCCTCTTTGCCAGTAAGGCGAGAACTTCTTGATGGAGGGCGGCAAATTTTCGGAGTTCTCCGAGTAGGCTGACAAATTCACAGGAAATTCTGTGAGAGGGGGGTGCTTGATGAACGGAATGGTGTATCCTTCCTTCAGGACCTGGACCGTCCAAGGATCCGCTCCGAGATGAAACCAGGTCTGCCAGAAAAGGTGTAATCTGGCTCCTACTGCTGTGTGGAGGACTACGGGCCTACTTCTTGATGGAAGAGGGAGTGGTTTTAGAAGAGGCTCTACCTCTCCCACGAAACCTGGAGATCGAACGGGAGCTCTCCCTCGAAATGGTTTAGGAGCTTCCGTGGAGAGCACTCCGAGAAGCAGAAAGAACCGGAGTTATCTTCCTGGGCTTTCTTCACTGACTGTGATAAAAGATCCTGGGTCGCTTTCTGTGTTAAAGATTGAGCGATCTCGCTCACAATCTCTTGTGGAAAAAGGTGTTTCTTGTCCAAAGGAGAGAAGAGTAAGGCAGACTTCTGGTTCGATGAAACCCCTTTCGACAAGAAGGAGCACCAAAGCTGTCTCTTCTTCAACACT
Organism: Macrobrachium nipponense; assembly: GCF_015104395.2. Taxonomy (NCBI): domain Eukaryota; kingdom Metazoa; phylum Arthropoda; class Malacostraca; order Decapoda; family Palaemonidae; genus Macrobrachium; species Macrobrachium nipponense. The sequence goes on along the minus strand of NC_087210.1, from coordinate 1,425,279 downwards.
CCAGAGGCGAAAATGGTAGCGAGCTCCGAAGCTCCATCACAGATGCCTTTATCGATACAATCCAGTACCGAGGCAAAATCCTTCAACTGCTCCTTCGAAAGTCCAAATGACTTGACTTTCCTGGCCAGCGAAGCAATGGCCAAATCCAGGAAGCTAACAACTTCGAAAACACGGAAAACACTCTTGCAAAGATGCTCCAGTTCATTTCGGTTGAAAAAAGAAAAATCTTAAGGCAGTATTAAGGGACTGCTCTGGCGGGAAGAGTCCATGAGACTAGAAAAGTCTCCCTGAGCGGAGGCAGTCACACCCAGGGAAAAACTTCTCCAGTGTCATACCAGAACACGGCTCCTTGACGAAAGTCTCGAAGGGGGAAGACAAAAAACATTTTTCCCCTGTTCCCTCTTCTCCAAAAGCCAAGCGTTAACTTCTTGAATAGCTTTTCTTAGCCGAAATCGAGAGGACGAGACGCGTGAACCGAGGACGAGGAGTCAGGCTTACTGTCCTTTTTCCACTGCGAACTAGGAGAAACTGGAACGGAAGGCGCAAAAGAATCTCCAAAGTTGTCAACAAAGGATCGTAAAAGGAGTTTATACCCCGACAAATGCTTGTCTTTTTCTGTAAGACCTTCTCCTTCTTCCTCCAAATCCGAAGCTTCCTTCGACGAAACTGGCGAACATTCCATCGGAAGAGGAATCCTGTTCGGCGAAGTCACACCCTGATGCGTCCGAGGAGGGTGTGAGAAAGTAGGAGAAGACGTCTGAGCCTGTACTGAGACGAATCCGGGCGGCTGAGCTGGTGGCTGCGTTGGCGACTGAGCTGGCGGCCGCGCTGGCGGCTGAGCTGGCGCTCGAGCGAGAGCCTGACGTGGCGCCATAGACGGAGTCAGGAAAGGAGTCCGACCAGGCGCCTGAAGTGGCGTCTGAAGAGGAGTCACATGGAGAGTCTGAGCCTGAAGAGGCGACTGCAAAGGAGCCTGCGAAGAGGACTGCACAGTAGTCTGCGGAAGATGTAAGGCAGTCGGGAGCGCATTCGGGGACGAAAGAGACTTGCCAAAAAGCTCCAAGATACTGCCTAACTTGGCATTCATCTGTTCAAACACCGAAGGTTGAGGATCCACCGACGTAGACGGCGCGGGAGGCGTAGAAGGACGATCCACAAACACGTCTGGAGCCGCAGGAGTTATCGCTTGAGGAGGCTCTGGAGAAGGCTCCGAAGGAGTGTGCGTGTTCGGCTTCTCCACTTCTATGAGAGAAGGGCGATAAATCGAAACCGCCGGAGAAAAAGCTTCAGGCTCCTCCCAAAAACTACAAGAAGGTCCGGCAGCCGCCACCTCCCTTGGGAACCGCAGCAGGCGACACATCGCGAGACCTTTTCAGCGGTCTAGAAGTCTTATTACGCCAACCTCTATAAGAGGAAACATCTGAACTAGAGTCGCTTGACGAAAAACACTTCCTCGCAACACCTTTCCAATGGTGAGCGACAGCATCCTGGGATACGGCTACAGGATTGCTTGAGGGGGTGGCTGCTCGGGAGCAGATCCCACTCGCCTCCCTTCGGTTTTCGCATGCCTCTCCCAGATCTGGGGAGTTTGACAGGGGCCTAGACCTAGGAGAACGAACGGGCCGAACAACCACCTCCTCCACTACACTTGCACTAAGTAATTTATATCACACTTAACTACCACTTCTTGCACGTCTCACCCATTTTCTGCATAGTGGTGAGGAAAGAGACAAATTTCGAGTCCATATCGGCTCGTAATACTGACACGGGATCGGGATCGGGAGATACAGATTCGAGGGCAAGAGCAACCACTACTGGGTTAATAGGAACAGGATTAACAGAATTCAGAGGAATATCCTGGCTACTCACTGACTTAGAAGAAGATCTCTGCGAAGCCTTTCTGATTCTATCTTTTTCTAACTTTCTCATATACTTTCCCAGTGCCTTCCACTCTTGAGATGTTAGAGACTTACATTCTTCACACGTATTCTCAAAAGAACATTCACGTCCCCTACAACTAACACAAGTAGAATGAGGATCAAGTGAAGCTTTAAGAAGTCTAGTCTTACACCCACTACTACACACCCTATACTGAACAGAGCCGGTGTCAGACATCGTGAAGAATTCAAAATAATTCCTAAAAAGGACAACAATATCCAAACCAAAATAACTATAGCGCTAGCAAAAAGATCAGTAAACTCAAGGTACATCACCAAAAGGAGAAAACCAAGATGATCAATCCAAATTCCAACCAGCAGAGGAACCGTGTTACCGGTTCCGACGGCAGGAAACTTCTGATTTATTGTTGGAATGGTTCCCGGTACCCGGTAGAGGGCGGGAGTAGAGGGATCACCTGTCAAACCATTAGCGCTACCGCGAATTTCAAATTCTGCCGTGACGTCAGAAGACGACAGCTATATGTAACCACCGGGTAAGTTATATAAGTGAAATACAATATTACTGTACACATTACATGTAGCAGATGCTGTCAAGTGAAATGAGGATTGTAAACCATACTGTATGTAGTACATGGAAAATGGGATTCTTTATGCTTAAAATGGATAAAAGCAAATGGGGGACAGCAGATGGAAGAGAACTGTGGTATAAATGCAGACTGTATTATGAAGCTGGAATTCAGAAGGCAATAAGAATGACAACTGATGGTGAGTGCATACTTCTCTACTAAGTCGAAACAAGGACATTTAAAAGGGAAATGCAGGAGAAGAATAGTGTGGCGAGAACTCATTTTATGCCTGGCCCCATACATGAAAAGATGGCAGACTAAAAAGGAATGATAATACTGTACACAGTACCTGAACACAATATGCTCTTGGGTGATGCTATGCTTATTCAACCAGTAGGACACCTCAGTCTTCAATGGATAGTCCTCCTGTTGAATATTTAACACAGGAACTACAACCCATTCCTTGTCTTCATCTCCCTGTAAAGAAAAATTACCATTAGTTTGTTATTTCAGAGTTCAAGCATGTAAACATGTAAGACCAAGGAAACATACTCTTATAGATATAACATTTTTTTTATGTAAATGTTTACAAATATACCAGTTTGTTTTAAAGGCGCACAATCTGTCAGGCTGGTAAGTCAAACTGTGGTGTGATATGGTAATCAAAAGTAAGAGAGAAGCATCTCACCATGTGCTCTTCCATAATTGGTCTGGTTCTCTGTGGCTGTAAGTTCACTTTGGGAATGGAATACAGAATTTAAGCCAAAAGCCAGGTGCTAGGACCTATATCATTCAGACCAGAAAGGGAAATTGTGATTGAAGAGCTTTGAAGTATGTAACTGGAGGAAAATCTCGCAGTTGCACAAGGAAACGATTGTAAGGAAAGGGTGGAAAGTAAGTTGGAAGAAAGAATATGCAGAGAGGTACAAGGCTTGAAGCTAGGGACACTAAAGAGCCTTAGGTGATGCTTACAGTACACTGCGTGTGGTGCATTGACTGCACTAGCCCACTATGGGGACCTCATTTTGGGTCTCTCTGGCACGATTTGGTAAATACTGTGCTCTGACATAAAGTAATAAAGTAAGCTGCACCAAGTGGTAAAAGCTACCCCTGTATTAGGTTTGTCAAAGAGACACTTTACAGCTATCCGCTGTTTAGTGTATCCTCAATAAAAGCTCCCTTTAACAAAGTGTCTTCTCTTCTTTGTGAGACTATTACATGCTGAATATCTAGTGACAGGGCAGTTTATATAATTTGTGATACAAAAGAACCTTACAAGGCAATAATATGTATAGTGTCTGAGTACGACATGGAGTTGCAGTAGTGTAATGCTGCTTAAATTAACACTGTTAATTTTTCTTAAAAGGTCAGCACCTGCAACAAATTTAAAAACACTATTAGAGTTGAAATTTACATCTGCCCAAAAAAATTAAGACAAGAGTTGCTCAAGGAGTGTTAGAAACACCTGGGAATTCTGTCCTCTGATCTGAAGCCAAGAAGAAGAAGAAAAAGAACTCTCTAATCAAGGCAGAAGCCATCAAGTCCCACCTTGACTGGCTAATTTCATTTGCTAATTTACTATCTGGTATAAGGTTTCACATATGATCCACAATCTTCCTGGAAGTAATTTTGTTCCTGCTTGCATTGCAATCTTGTCTGCATCCTTGTTCTCATAATGCCCACATGTACTGCTCTCAACTTGGAGGATACTTCTGCTGTGGAAGATCTGAAGCCAATACAACATCTTTCAAATGGAAAGGTTAGTAAAATCAAGATCACTAAGTAGTACTTGCAATACACTTTCTGCAATTGCAAAAATGGTAAAATTACCCTTGTATATCATAGATATATTTTTTCATAGAAGCTAAACTAATATACAGCTCTGCTATAAAATTTGAGGTCTCCACTTTAAGTGATCCTTTACAGTTGAAATCTGTACTGCTTGTACCATACCCAAAACCTGTACACCATTGAATTTGGAGCCATACATAAAATGTAAACAAAGGCCAAGTGTGGTGACCTATGAAGTCATCCAGTGCTGAAAATACAGTATAATGTTGAATTAATTATTAGGTGAGGGTGGAGAGTAAGATGAAAGAACGAAGATAAGAACAAGGGTAATACTACAGTAAAAGGAAGCTAGGGGTCATAGGGACTCAGCAAAGTACCTTCAGTAATGCCTACAGTACATTATGTGAGGTGCACTGATGGCACTAACCTCCTACTGGGAATAGTTTTATGATGAAACCAATACAGGTTTTACTGTTTACGGTAATATCTTAATATTAAAGGATCAAAGGCTTCAAATGAATCAAAATTAGGCAGGGTTATGAAGATTAAAGAAGATGGGGGTAAATTTAATTTCTCAAGTATGCCTCTCTAAATTGGGGCATGTCATGTGTCAGCGCACCTTAAAAGTAGGCAAATGCAGCCCTCATCTTGTAAATACAAATACATATATGAAGACACTCTCTTTCATGTACACTGATCTTACTAGCTCTTGATTGAGGTCATAGTAACTTCTGAATTAGCACAGCTATCCTTAAGATCTGATCTCGTCAAAACGATGGTGGTTCAGGGTAATGCTCATTACGAAGTAGTTCAATGAGTTAAAACATTTTGTGGTTTTAAGCAACTTTCGCATCAAGTAAAAGCTTTTAAATCATTGTCCCTTACAAACTTTAAGACAGAAAGACGAGGTGATTTCTATACACCCAAGCTTATGCGAAATGTAGCAGTATCATATCTATAATGACCTTATCAGGAAAGGGCAAAACTTAAGAAAAGAAAGGTATCAAATACTAAAGTTGATAATTGTGACTTAGTAAGGGGGTTCCTCTAGTAAAAGAATCCCATCAGAGATAAGACTCAATATTTATGCAACATACAAGTAACACCTCAACTTAGCAGACTTAAGATTTTTCCCATGTTCTCCCATTTTTGATGTGATATATTTTTAGGATATATCTTTTAAATTGAATGTTGTGTAAAGTGTGGGTTGGGTTAGCTTATGTTAGGAACTATATGTGGAACTGCTGTTGGCTGTAAGATACATATATAGAAAATATTGAAAAGCAGGTTACAATATTATAGTCTTTGTTGTTTTGAGTCTTCTTTATTTTTATTATATCATAATAATGCAGAGCGAGGGGTCATGACTTACTTGTGGGGTCCTGGCCAGGTTAGGGAACAGTGTCTGAGGTTAAGTTAGGTTAAGGTGCATCTGGTTAGGTCACATTTATTCTGAAACGGCTACTACTGAAATGTCTACTAGACCTACTTTAATCCTGACCCCTTACTCTGCATTCAACCCCTTTACTATATGGCCTGATGTTGCCTTACCTTTTGCAGAGAGGAAAGAAGAAATGCATAGACTAATGCAGACACAGCAGAATCCAGATCACAGGCTTCATTTCCCAAAACTATGTGCAACTTACTGGGGCAGGATGAAACCTAAGGTAAACAAAATTTGTAAGATTATTTCATGACTCATCACTCGTACATACTTTCTAGGTATGTACTGAATGAAAATGAAAGTGAATAATGCATTATTGGTTTAAACTGTAGAGAGGAAAAAGAGCAACACTAACATTCTGGTAGTCCAAATATCACCAATGGCCTAATTACAATATTATGTAAGTGTTTTGTTACAAAGTTAAAAATGATACTGTACACTCCTTCATAAGACATGGCAAACAGGTTATTACTTTACTAAATTTCCAGAAAATAAAGTATTCATATGTGAAAGAGAAAGAGGCAGAAGTTCTACACAAAACAATTAGATGTGTGCTGTGCTATGTACACAATCACTACAACAAATGGGAAATGTCTTTTTAAATTTATGAATAGCAAAAGTGGAGATACTACCAGGAAAACATCAGCTTTATGAAAAGAAGATAAAATTCCTCTGTACTGGATAGTGCAATATCATGATGCACTACCAGATTGCACATGTTGATGTTTTGCATAACACGTAGGGCACTCACTACCTTTACAGGCACAAGTACTAAAAGGGAAAACTAAAATTGATATCTCCGCTCTCTCATAGGCCAGGCCTAAATTTAAAACTAAGCCAACATTCATCATCTATGCTAACCAAAATTTTCCATTCTTGCTACTATGGCCTGGTTGTTACCACTTGCCAACCAGAGTATTTACTGCTTTATGTTTATGTTTTTTATTATATTTACTAGAAGTCATTAGTTTTACGACAGTCGTTACGTTCGTACGCCGCGTCGTAAGCTGATAATCGTCGTAAACCAAAAATCATAAGAAAAATGATATTGTCATGTTACAATAAAGTTTTATACATACTTACCTGACAGATATATACTTAGCTATAGACTCCGTCGTCCCCGACAGAATTTCAAATTTCGCGGCACACGCTACCGTAGGTCAGGTGATCTACCGCCCTGCCCTGGGTGGCAGGACTAGGAACCATTCCCGTTTTCTAATCAGAATTCTTCTCTTCCACCTGTCTCCTGCGGGGAGGCTGGGTGGGCCATTAATCGTATATATCTGTCAGGTAAGTATGTATAAAACTTTATTGTAACATGACAATATCATTTTATACATTCTACTTCCCTGCCAGATAGTATACTTAGCTGTTAGCACCCATTGGTGGTGGGTAAGAGACAGCTAACTACTGAAATAGACAGGTAACATATGTTGTAGGTATTAATAAACCTTGGTTCCTACCTTATTAGGCTGAAGACTTCGCGGCTACTGCCTTGGAGTCTGCTTAGCCTCAAGAGCCTTCAGCGAGATATTGATCTATGGCTAAGAGTTCTTGTGGGTCGGCCAATGGGTCTTATCCACTTACTCGGCAGAGCCTAAAGGCCTTTGTCATTGGGTGCTATTCCACTAACATGACAATACACCTTGTTCAAGGAGCACAACACCGATCCCGATCACCTGATCCTAACATCCATGTTAGTTCTAAGATTGCAAGGAGTTATCCCCGAACTCCTTACAAAACAACAACAAAAAACTCGAAACATAATTACACGTTCATTTATACAAAATATATTTTGTACCCCCCTACTAGCCATACATACCCTTGATCCCCTACCAGCAATGACACTATGCGCCCGTGCGACATCCGTGAGCTTGCTAATAGAAAACCAAGCACATATCTGACAAGAGGGTTTATGTACGATAAAATCAAAATATTTTAAGGATCAGTCTTTGCTCCAAGACCCAGAACTGTATCTGCTGATACAAATGGACCTAGAGAGAAGCACTTCTCATAAGTCACTTTCACATCCTTCAGGTAATGAAACGCAAACACTGAATTGCACCTCCAATAAGTAGTCTCAATGATATTTCTAAGAGACATATTCTTTTGGAACGCCAGGGACGTTGCTACTGCCCTCACCTCATGGGTCTTAACCTTTAGAAGACCGAAGGATTCCTCCGAGCAGTTCTTGTGTGCGTCAGTAATTACGCTTCTCACAAAGAAGGCCAAGGCGTTTTTGGACATGAGTCTTTTGGGGTTCTTCACAGCACACCAAAAGACCTTGTTGACAACCTCCCATCTGTTTCTTTCTCTCTAAATAAAATTTAAGAGCTCTCACTGGGCAGAGAGACCTCTCTGTCTCTCTGCCTACGAGGCTAGATAGACCTTTTACCTCAAAGCTTCTGGGCCAAGGTTTTGATGGGTTTTCGTTCTTTGCCAGAAACAATGTCTGGAACGAGCAGATAGCAGCATCTCCTTTGAATCCCACTGTGGAGTCCAGAGCGTGCAATTCGCTCGTCCTCTTGGCTGTAGCGAGGGACAACAGGAATAAGCATTTCCTAGTGACGTCGCGGAAGGAAGCCAGATGTAAAGGCTCGAATTTATCCGAGGAAAGGAATTTCAGGACCCACGCTCCAGATTCCAACTAGGCGTTCTAGGAGTTGCTGCTTTTGAAGTTTCAAAGATCTAATCAAATCATGTAGATCTTTGTTATCTGCAATTTCTAGCCCTCGATTCCTGAATACTGAAGACAGCATGCTTCTGTATCCCCCTTGATTGTTGACACAGATAGGTGCGATTCCTCTCTCAGAAAGAGGAGGAAATCGGCAATGTTAACTATAGAGGTACTGGTGGAGGGGGACAGCTTCTGACTCTTACACCACCTCCTAAAGACTTCCCACTTCGATGGTATACTCTTCTCGTCGAAGATCTGCGGGCTCGAGCGATAGCACCTGCAGCCTTGCGAGAAAAGCCCCTCGCTCTGACAAGTCTTTCGATAGTCGAAAGGCAGTCAGAGCGAGACCAGGGAGGTTGTGATGAAACCTCTCGAAGTGGGGTTGTCTGAGTAGATCTGGTCTGCTTGGAAGAGATCTGGGGAAGTCCACTATCCACTCCAGTACCTCCGTGAACCATTCTTGGGCTGGCCAAAATGGGGCTATTAGGGTCAACTTCGTGCTCTTTGAAGCTACGAACTTCCTGAGCACTTCCCCCAGGATTCTTGAAAGTGGGGGAAAGGCGTTAGGCGTCTAAACCCGACCAATCCAGGAGAAACGCGCGTCTATTGCAAAGGCTCTCGGATCTTCCACTAGAGAGCAAAAGATCTCTACTCTTTTGGAGAGGAACGTCGCAAACAGGTCTTATGTGAGGTCTCCCCCCAGCAGGGACCAAAGACTTCGACACACTTCTGCGTGTAGAGTCCATTCTGTGGGAAGGACCTGATTCCTCCTGCTTAGTCTGTCCGCTCTCACATTCTTTATCCCTTGCACAAATCTTGTGAGGAGAGTTATGCCTCTTTCCTCTGTCCAGGTTAACAGGTCTTTTGTTAACTGATAGAGGGAGAAAGAGTGCGTGCCTCCTTGCTTGCGTATGTAAGCCAGAGCCGTGGTGTTGTCCGAGTTTATCTGTATCACCCCGCCTCTGACTATCTCCTCGAAGAACCTTAAGGCTAGGTGTATGGCCACTAGTTCCTTGCAATTGATGTGCCAGGACACCTGTTCCTTTGTCCAGGTGCCTGACACCTCCCTTGCTCCTAGCGTCACTCCCCATCCCGACTCCGAAGCGTCGGAAAATAACACTTGGTCTGGGTTCTGCAGGGCAAGCGACACGCCTTCGTTCTTCTGAAGAGGAAGGAATCACCACTTCAAGTGATCTTTTATCTCTTGTGGAAGCGGGAAGGTGTCTGAGAGTTGTCCCGTCTTCCAACTCCACACCCCTTTCAGGAAAAACTGAAGAGGGCGAAGGTGAAGCCTCCCCAGAGAGAAGAACTTTTCTAGCGAGACAGAGTCCCTAAAAGGCTCAGATAATCCCTCGCTGAACTGTTTCTTTCTCTCTAAGAAGTTCGAGATTCTCGACAAACCTTGAGTGATTCTCTCTCGCGAAGGAAATACTCGAAAACCCCGAGAATCCATCTGAATCCCCAGATAGACCAAGCTCTGGCTGGGGATCAGCTGCGACTTCTCGAGGTTCACGAGTAATCCCAGCGATTCTATCATGTTTCTTGTTATTGATAAGTCCTCCAAGCACTGAATCTCCGACTTGGCCCTGATCAGCCAGTCGTCTAAGTAGAGGGAGATGTTTATTCCCTCTAGGTGAAGCCATCTTGCTACATTCGCCATCAGGTTGGTGAAGACCTGTGGAGCTGTAGACAGGCCGAAACACAGAGCCCTGAATTGAAAAATCTTGTCTCCTATCATAAATCGAAGATATTTCTTTGACAAATGGTGAATGGGAACGTGGAAATACGCATCTTGCAAGTCCAGAGAGACCATCCAATCTCCTGGACGAAGAGCTGACATTACTGAGGCGGACGTTTCCATACGGAACTTCTTTTTCTGAACAAAGCGATTCAGAGCGCTTACGTCCAGTACTGGTCTCCACCCCCCCGATGCCTTTGGTACTAGAAAAAAGGCGATTGTAAAATCCCGGGAGTGTGGATCCTGCACAAGTTCGATGGCCTCCTTTTCCCACATTTGTTCCACCATTTGAAGGAGAGTCTTTCTCATTACAGGGTCTCTGTACCTCGCTGACAGTTCCCGAGGCGTAGATGTTAGGGGAGGACTGTCCTCGAAGGGGATTACGTATCCTTTCTTTAGGACCGAGACTGACCAAGGGTTGGCTCCCCTTTTTGCCCAGACTCCTGCAAAGTTCAGGAGTCTGGCGCCCACTGGTGCTTGAAGGAACAACAAGTCATTTTGTCTTCTTGAAAGGTCTGAAGGAAGACCTTCCTCTCTTGTCAGAGCTCTTCTTCTGGCAGGGGGACGAGCCGCTGCACCTCCACGAAAGGCGCTGAGGAGACGAGAGTCCTTTTTATTCGTCGACACTACAGGACGGCCCTTCTTGGACGTTTGTACATGTAGGTCTTGTGTCGCCTTCTCAGTTAGCGAGCGAGATATATCCTTCACTAACTGAGAAGGAAACAGATGATCTGACAGAGGGGCGAACAATAAAGCTGTCCTCTGGCTCGGAGAAACCCCTTTTGATAACAGGGATCCATAGACTGATCTCTTCTTCAGAAGACCAGCACCAAATAGGGAAGCAACTTCTCCCGAACCGTCTTGTACTGCCTTGTCCATGCAAGACAGGACGCTATGTAGAATCTCTGGGTTCTTAAGAAACTCCGGATCTTTAGATTTATTAGCCAGAACTCCGAGTGACCAATCCAGAAAATTGAACACCTCTAAAGTGACAAAAAGTCCCTTTAGAAAGTGGTTCAACTCCGAAATGCTCCACGTAGATCTGACCGATCCTAAAGAGTGACGTCTGGAGGCATCCACTAAATTGGCAAAGTCCGCATCTGCCGAAGCAGGAAGAGAAAGACCCATAGTCTCTGTCCATACCAAATACCTCTCTTTCCATGGAGTTTGGAAGGAGGCATGCAGAATACAGTCTTTCCCAACTCTTTCTTATTGCCCATCCAAGAATCTAAAGATTGGAGGGCCTTCTTCATGGAAATCGCAGGTTTCATTTTAAGAAAGGCCGAAGATTTCACCGTAGCCGAGCTCGAAAAGAGAGAACGAGGAGAAGGAGGAGCCGCCGGACTAAGAGAGTCTCCAAACTCTTGTAGTAACAAGGAGGCTAAGATCTTATAATTTGAGAGTCCCTCATTTGCAGGAAGTTCGTCATCAGACAAATCGTCCAAACCTCGATCAGACGAAGGAGAAAGCTCTCGTTTGGAGGAAGAGTCTTTCCAAGACCTCCTACGATCTGAAGGAGAGGAGCTTCTGTTTGGAGAAGAGTCATAAATTCCAGAAATGAGTCTCCGACTCCTGCCTCCTGGCTCTTGACTCTTGCCTCCTGACTCCTGCCTCCTGGCTCCTGACTCCTGCCTCCTGACTCCGGACTCCTGCCTCCTGACTCCTGGCTCCTGGCTCCTGCCTCCTGACTCCTGCCTCCTGACTCCTGCCTCTTGACTCCTGACTCCTGCCTCTTGCCTCCTGGCTCTTGCCTCCTGGCTCCTGCCTCTTGCCTGGGTGACTCCTCACTCCTGGCTCTTGGCTCCTGCCTCCTGGGTGACTCCTCAGGGAAGTTTTCCGGGCTCGAGTCAATCGTCGGAGCCTTCCAGCTCCTCTTCAGTGGTCGCGAGCGATCTGAATCCCTCCAATCATGTCTCGGAGACGAAGATCCCGACGAGGAAAAACACTCACGCAGGACGCTTTTACAATAGCGATCCCTGGCAGTCTGGGGTGTCACAGAAACCGCCGAAGGGACACCTGATCGGTGAGGATTCTCCACAAGCTCCTTTCGGTTTTCGACATTCCTTCTCCTCTGGGCATGTGAGCTTGGAAGAGGTCTAGACCTAGGGGAACGTTGCGGAGCCGACCAGATGCCCCCTCCACTTACACTGGGGACACTTATATCACTGTCCACTGAAAAATCACTAGCCTTACCTTGCAGGCAGCCATTTTGTTTTTTTTCCATTAACTTGAAGGCCGCTTTTAGATCCGCAAGTTCTTTCGCTGAATCTACAGGTTCTGCAATAGGAGAAGGGGCTGAAATGGAAGGAGAAGTAGCAATACTTACCCTTGGGGAAGATCCCAAGCTAGGAATTAGTTCATTAGATCTCGAACTACTTAAACTTCTAAAAGAAGCCTTCCTCACTCTTTCTCTTTCTAACTTTTTCAAATAATTAGTTAGATTCTTCCATTCATTCTCACTCAAATTCTCACATTCCTTGCAAGTATTAGTGAAAGAACATTCATACTCCCTGCAACCCTTGCATACAGTGTGAGGGTCTACCGAAGCTTTCGGCAACCTCACCTTACAGCCTACATTCACACAACGTCTCACAACCATTCCAGTGTCAGACATTTTTAAAGAAAAATCCAAAATCAAGTCCACAAAACAGTCCACAAAAGCGTATGCCAATCCAACAATCCAGATACGTCACCAAAAGTCGGTCAAGAAGATCAATTGCCGGTGAAAAAAGAAAAACCAATCGAGAGGAACCAACAACAATGTTGACGGTCCGGACGACAGAAGAATTCTGATTAGAAAACGGGAATGGTTCCTAGTCCTGCCACCCAGGGCAGGGCGGTAGATCACCTGACCTACCGGTAGCATGTGCCGCGAAATTTGAAATTCTGTCGGGGACGACGGAGTCTATAGCTAAGTATATATCTGGCAGGGAAGTTGAATGTATAAAACTTTACTTTTAATACTTTATGTGTCTTTAAAACGACGTAACCTGCATTTTAATTCAGTTTTCCTTAAAAAACCTCAAATTTTTTCCATTCTCCCATTTTGGAGTTATATTTCTTCTTTCGGATCAGCGTTATAACCATAGAACATGCATCATAAACCACGAAATAAATTTTGATCAAAATATTTTAAGAGCATTGTAAGCTTGGAACGTTGTTATCCGTGGACTGCCTGTACAATGTCTTTTGTTGGAGCCAGTTAAGGACATAAGACACAGTTTCCTCTGACAAAAAACTTAACTTTTCCTAGATTGCCAAATGCCGTATCCTGACCTGACTGGACCTTACCTTCCTAATCTGACTTAGGGTGCCAAGCCCTGACCTGGCCAGAGGAACCCCTCAGTAACACTGATCAGAAACATAGACTGATGGCTAGCCTAAGCGTCTACTTGAGTAGCGTTAGAGCCTGTTCCTATCGCTCTCAAAACTACCCCTTTTGTGTCTGGTGAAACTGACAACTACCAGGCCTACCACGCCCTGGTTCCTGCCAGTCACTAACAAGGATGCTTACTGCCTTTTCTAGATGTTTTTAAGTTTATGTCTTGTGTATGCAGTAAAACTTTTAAAATAGCTGTGCGGCCTCATTCCCGCCAGTCGCCGACCAGGACACGTTCATCATACATAACTTGACCTAACCTTTCCTATACTAATGCCAGGTCCTAACCTGATCAGATCTTATTGACCTAACCTAGCTTGGGGGGTTTGGCCCCACTGGACCTCTCTCAAAAATGGCCGTAATGTTTCCCAGACCCCCAGTTTAGTGCAAATATTGTAAAATTTAACTCTTTTGTGTATTGTTTGTGATATTTACCATCTTAGATCTACCTTAATAATAATTGAAGATTTCTAGGTAAAATGAGACTAGTACTGCAGCCCTCTGGATTCAGTGACTTGGTATGTGTAATAGGCCATGGGCATAGTGCCTAGCACCATTTCTTTGGAGGGATGAATGTAAAATCGGTAGATCTAAGCCAGTATTCCACGGCAGGCTAGACTATGGCAGTTGACGTTTTTTTTATAGAATTTTAGCCTACCTCCTGAATAAGAATTTAAAGTAATAATATTTTTTCGGTCGGCTGCATTTAACTTAGAATTTACCTTTGAACTCTATCCTATGGTATTCGGGGTTTTGGGTGGGGTAAATAACTTGGGAGAATGGTATTTCTACAGAAGCAATCCGCGGTGGTCTAGACTATGGCAATTGACGTTTTCCTATGTTATTTTACTTACTAAACAAGAATTTAAAGTAATATTTATTCGGACGACTGTAATTAACCTCCAGGGGCCAGTACTATACACGGCAAAATACATTGGACGCCCCAATCCCTAGTGGATGTTGTAACCGCGGTTATGTTCCTTGCAGTCCGTGCGGAACTTATTATTTCTTTAGAATTACCCTTGCAAAGGAAATCGTAACCGCAACGGGATACGGGAACATTCACTAGGGAATTGGGGCGTCCAATTGTTATTTTCGCCATGTTAAGAGTACTGGCCCCTGAGGGTTAATTACAGTCGTCCGAATAAATATTACTTAAAATTCTTGTTCAATAGGTAAAACTGCATAGAAAAACCGCAACTGGCATAGTCTGGGCCGCCGTGGATAGGTACCCTAGATCTACCGGGAGAATTATGACTTACAAAAGGGGGACCGATAGGAAAGCGGTTGGGTTGGGTAAAACACTTGGGGGAAGGTTTTGCCTTATTATTGTGTTATTTCCTCTTATTTATGACATTTGAACCACAAAATACAAGCTGAAATGAAGCGATACATAAACCGATAATGAAGCCCCAAATTTAATATTTTATTTTTGATGGGCATCGAAGTTATGACCCATTTCTTTAGGGCAACGTCGACTTTCTCTTAGCCTACCGGCACCCCCATATACGTCTACGCATGTTTAGCCCAAAATCAACCCTATTTACGTATTTTTCCATTTCAAAGAAGCCTTTAAATCACTCCCACATTTAATTTCTTCCTGAAATTCGACGAACTTACCAACGTCGACTTCGTTTCGTTGAGAAAATCGACAAATTTCGACATTTTCTCCCAAATGTGAAGACTTATCTTTCGGGCGTTGGGTTTCGTGTCAACAAAGCAGATGTGAAAATAATGTCTAGATCAACAACTGTGATCTTCGTTTTTAAAAAAATATTTGACTTTTAACCAATAAAACGACGATCTTTTTATATATAACAAAGATCACAGCGACGATTTTGTATTAAATATAACGTAGGAGATCGAAGGGGCGAGAAAATACGACGAAAACACCGAAAGATTAAATAAGGATGGAAATCAATCAAGAGATTGAAAGAGACCACAGAAGAGAGAATTCAAAATGGTGTAGATTGATTGTAAATATGGATTTCTCGAATATACTCCTTATTTATAATAATGGAAAGAACTCAGAATGTCTGCATTATTATGTAATAAGAAACAGTAAATAATAAAGAAATGAAGAAGCTTATAGGTTCATAGAAAGCTTCAGGTTAAACGAAAATGAAGGAGTCTTAAAGGAAGGATCAGGTCCAGTTTTAAACCTTTTTGAGCAATTTTGATCAGTTTGGCCCTGCCCCTTAAGGGGGCGCTGCACCATTGTTACCTTTGGGGCCTTTTCTCTATTCTAAGAGGAATAAACCACCACCAAAAACATGAATTCTAAGAGGAAGTATTATTCCTCATATTATTATGCATGCTATATTAACAGAAATTTTTCACTTGCAAAATCTTTTTCATATCAGACGTTAAAAAATCGTCTTCCCTGCAGTTTTCTCTCTCTCTCTCTCTCTCTCTCTCTCTCTCTCTCTCTCTCTCTCTCTCTCTCTCTGTACCTGTACTGGCAATGTTCACAGTCTGACTAGAATTTGGAAATCGCTAGTGTGTGTGTGTGTTTTTTTTTTTTTTATACCTTGGATGGAATAAGCACTGCAATCATCCCCCACCCACCCCCCTTTTACTCAATGATTTAAATAACGTCACCATAGATCCATCCCCAATCCCACCTTGATACCTCCTTCCCCCCACCCCCATTTAACCGTCGTCAAGTTCCGCTTTCAGAATTAGTCCCAATTTTTCCGCGCAGTCAGGTCGAAAGTGAGAGAGAGAGAGAGAGAGAGAGAGAGAGAGAGAGAGAGAGAGAGAGAGAGAGAGTATAGGAACTCGAGAAAGTGATTAACGACTATGAGGGAATGGATAAAATGAAAAGAACGGAGGACTAGGTCTATTGAGCTCAAAGTGAGGAGAGGTAACACAAGAGAGAGAGAGAGAGATGCCATGATTTTTCGTCTGAAATACCGACTTGTTTAGAAATAACGACATGTTTAATAATCAGCGCTCATTCAACGTGTCTAATTACATCATTGAAGAGAGAGAGAGAGAGAGAGAGAGGAGAGAGAGAGAGAGAGATGTGTGTGTTTTTCACAGTCAAATCCGTTGTAACTTCACAGTTTTATATATTTTTTTCTAAACACTTTTGTTTCATGTCTTAACTGGAGCAAACCACATATCCAGTGGTCTTAGATATATTTTTGTGACATAGGCCTATGTGCCTTGTCTTTACTTTTGAGGGTGGAGAAGGCTAATTAATATAATAATAATAATGGGTTTTTATTTGTAAATGAAACTTCTGATAGTTAATATCTTAGAGTTTATTGACAGTTACACTTGACAGCATTGTTCAAACACGTTCTCCAAGACACTCGATGATGATACGATAGATAGACCTACTTTAAAATAAAAAAGAAGTAGAAACGATGACTAATTCTAAACCATAGACGGAGCAGGAAAAAAATGGAGAGCAACATTCGTAAAAAAAAAAAAAAAAAAAATATGTTTACGTGTATGAGATCTTTGATGCTTCATAAGAAAGTAGATTTTTTTCTAACTTTCATGTGAGTTCCGTTTTCGAGAAAATTGACAAACCGTCTTAGCTAAGTTGCTCAGTGTGATATGAGTTTTTTTTTAAATAAAAAAACCTGCCCAAGGCTTTTGTAAATTTATTTCGATATTTCATTAGAAAATAATTTTGTTTCAGCCGTATATTTTGTTTCATATGTCAAAGATCATAATATGAACCCTAGACTCATCTGCCATCTCTCTCCCAACTGCTGTGTGAGAGGTTTAAGAATTTTTTTTTTATTAATTTTAAAAAGTTTCGTATGCATTACCATCATACATATAGCATTTTTTCTTATGATTTCATATTTTTGCAATTCTGCCAGAAAACAAAACTCTTCACTTACAGTATATCACTTTCTCTTTATTTTTAGAAGATAGGCCTAGCTCCCAGCCTCCTTTGACATGAGAGACATGCTCACGTTTTCGAGTGATGCTAAATAGGTTGCCATTAATAAATTTTCATGTATTATCTTCAAAAAGGTTCATGTCATAATGATGGAATGAATAGTTGTTAGTGTTCGCCACGGTGTAGATCAGTGGTTCTTAAACCGGGGTTGCGGGGGAGGGAGGGCATCAGGCTCAGCAATTGCCAGGGGAGAAGCGAGTCCTTTGGAAAAAGTAAAAATTTTCTAATTATAGGAACTAATATTCAGAAGTTTATGAAAAAAATGCAAAAGTATCGCCTAATAAAGTTGGTTTCTTGTAGTCTGCTACGTACTACTCTAGTTAGACTCATTGGCGCTTATGTTTTGTAATGATTTACCACACTCCATCTCTATCCCTCGAAACCCCCTCTCTTTCTCTTCTCTTTTTTTTTTCATTTTCCTTTTAAATCTTGGAGGGAATTTTACTCATTGATGCAAGGGGGTCACGGAGGGAAGGACTAACTGTCAGAGGGGGCGTGGCAATTGAAAGTTCAAGAACCACTAGTCTATAGATCGCGGTGTTCACAAACGACTAGGCCTGGTTATGAATTGCACCAGGCTTCAGGGATTAAATTGATAACGTACAACCGCCCCACCTCACAAAAAATAAAGTCCTTTACACATCACTCAACTCGGATTCCTTGGTCGCTTAGAAAAATATAACCTGGTGTTTTTTCTCCCCAAAAACTGGCAGTTTTTTTAAATGACAACATTATGGTTGAGAAGGCAGGAATAGACCTACTCGTAAAAAAAATAATTATATACTAATGTCTCATATCGCTGAACTTTATATTTTTTTCAACTGGCAAGTCTATTTAAACTGATGATAACTCCTTATGATTGTGGGAATGAAGGAATATAGGCCTATACACATAAGAAAAAGATAATTTTCGACTCATTTCTCTTCATATCTCACTACAAAATAGAATTTACACTTGTGTGCGCACATGTTTCGATAAGCAAAAAAGATATATATATATGTATGTATATATGTCTATACAAATACATATATATATTATAAATATATTGGCGCATCCTCCATCCTTTTGAGCTTCATACTCGAGGTTCCGGAAATGTTCCGAAAGGAGCAATGTTTCTTCCATTTTTATCTTCTCTCCAGAGAGGCCTGTCAGTGGTCGTAGTGGTATAATGTTTCTTTATTCTTTTCCTTCCCCCCTGCTGATGATGGCGCCTACGACGAAGGAGGAGGAGGAGGAGGAGGAGGAGAAGAAGGATATTTTTCTTTAGGAATCCCTCCCGGAGGATCCTCACTTCTTCTTGTGTCGCTCCATCTTGTGTTTCCGCTTCTCGTGGCGTCTGCGCTCCCGCTGCCAGAAGGTCATGGCTAGTTTGTAGGAGAAGAATCCTGCCAAAAAGGCAACAATATGTCATTAACCTATTCAAATCTCTCTCTTTTATTGTTCACATGGGCAGCTAAAGATTAAATTCCTATCTGACCTTTGACCTCTTTTATAGTCTGTCTTGCGGTTCAAAAAATTTCAGCTGGCCAGTCCTCAAATATGGATCCTTTTTTTTTTTTTTTTTTTTTTTTTATCTAACATCCCTTTTCAATCTTGTCTTAACCTCTGCCATTAAATATACAACAGGAAAAAACATCATATATATATACACTAGTATGTACTTGCTGATCAACCCGGCGTTGCCCGGGAAAACTCTTGAGTGACTGTCTACGGGAAAGGAGAAGGAAAAGTGGAAAGAGAGGGGTTTGTGTTGACAGACCGACTGACAGTTCCGCTTTTTTACATGCGAACATT
This sequence comes from Macrobrachium nipponense, assembly GCF_015104395.2. NCBI lineage: Eukaryota > Metazoa > Arthropoda > Malacostraca > Decapoda > Palaemonidae > Macrobrachium > Macrobrachium nipponense. The sequence goes on along the minus strand of NC_087210.1, from coordinate 1,406,067 downwards.
CACCGTTCAAACAGTCGTGGGTGAACTGACAGGTATTAGTAACTGCGGTGACTGTCTGTTTAATCCAGGTATTACTGTAGCGACACTCCATTTTATCCAGGTATTACTGTGGTGTATATATTTTTATATATATATATATGTGTGTGTATACATATGTATATATGATGGGAGTGAATGAGCATATTTCTTTAAAGCAATTCCTACAGATGTTTATATTTTACGTGCGGATAGACCAGGATTTTTTTTTAAACCAGTTGTGTGTGTGTGTGTGTGTGTGAGAGAGAGAGAGAGAGAGAGAGAGAGAGAGAGAGAGAGAGAGAGAGAGAGAAGACTATATAAAAGTTGGATTCGTAAGTTTTTAAGGTTAATAAAAATGTGCTTCCCGATTTGTAAAGTTACTTTACTAAGTTTAAAAGTGACACTTAACCCTAACAAAGTGACCCTCCTAAGTGTAAACGTTGTCGTTCTTAAGTTTAAAAGTTATTCTCCTAAATTTAAAAGTTGTTTCTAATTTTAAGTGACGTTCCAAAGTTTAAAAGTTACACTGTTAAGTTTGAAAGTCACATTAAACAACCTTAATTGTATTTCCAGACGTCATTTGCTGCTAATAGGCCCAAGTAGTCAGTCTGCTAGTCCTATTACTGGAACCAATTTATAGTACTATAGCATTCGATGTTAAAGTCATACAGCTTCGTGGTTTTATTTCAATTGTGTTAAAGATGGAGGTGACGAGTATTCCTTTATTATGATTGGTTATACGACTGATGAATTAATAATAATAATGACGTAGATAAATTATAATGAAGGAGAAAATGTGAAAAAAGCACAACGTTAGCTGATCTTCGTTGAAAGTGGTCTTCTTGAGTTTCAAAAGTTTTAAAAAGTTGTTTCTATGCTTAATAGTTAAACAAGAGACAAAAAGATATACATAGCGTTAAATATAGAAGAAGAAGACAGCTTACCTACGATAGGTATGAGAATGATGGCCGTAATTATAAAAACGCTGTTGGAGAAGCCATGTTCTATGGGCCCGTCCGGGCCCCCGCCTCCTAGTTCAACCATGGCGAAGAAGAAGAGGAGTAATAACAATCTCAAAGCTTCATTTCGTTCATTCTTTTGAACGTTGATTGTTCACACAAACATATTTTATCGGTTGTGCTTTGCAAGGAGCTCCTATTATGCTTCCTAGGCTCCTATTTTTTGAATGAATTTACGTTCACCATCTCTCCTCCTAGACTCATGGCTACGTCATAGCGGTCACTCGTAGTTCGTTAACTGGAAATTTTTGTGTTAGATTTTAAAAATGTTTATATATCTCCTGATATAGAATATATTTTATCCCGCGTATACATATTTCCGTCACTTCTCAGACAATTTAAGAGCTTCATTTCAGTTTCTGTCACTTAAATACCAGAGAATCGATGCAGCTATAGTATCCATTAGTCTCATGTTTCACATTTGACTTTCAGTTGTAAGTCTTTTCTTTCGTTCTTCAGCGAATCTCTGCAAAAACTTTCATTTCCAATTTCAGCAGCTTCTATGAATCTGAAAGGGAACAGGAGGCATTTTAAGAGAATGTTTATAAATGTTCATAACTGTAAAAACTTGAATTGTATAGAACTGACTTGAACCATATGGTTATAGACTCTAAGTATAGAGCATAGAGCGAATATCACTGGAGTGGCAATCTCCCTGCTTAACGTGTGACCTCGAGAGGCCATATTGAAAGGTTTCGGTCTAGCTCATGGTACAGTAAGTTTCAGAAGTTAAGTGACAAACTTCAGAGGATTTCGTTCGAGAATCACTAACTGGCAACTACAACACGTAGCTGAAAAACTTATTTTTATTCTGCAGTGAAAGCTCTATCAAGCAAAATAAAGCTAACAAATGATGCACAAATATCAAATCTATTATATTTATAACAATCATGAGAAAAAATTACGGTAATAGTAATTATTTCAAAGTATAGTAATTACTTCAAACTAAAGAACCGAAACAATTTGAAATTTTCGTTCAACACAGGATTACCAACATTACCAATGTATATTTCAAGCAATGTGGAAACAAATATTTAATATCATAGTGTATTATCAATTATTTTAGCGAAGATGAATAAAACCATGCAAGTATCAATAGAATGTAAAGGGAAAATCTCCGCAACATTAAACATAATCAACCATGAATGCACCTAGGTTCAACAGAGAAGTTGGGTTTGGTTGGTAGTTCTGATTTTAGCTTCTTGAACCGAGCATAAAACACCATCTTCGAGAAAGGCTCTAACTGCTGCTGCTACCTTCAGGTGACTAGGCCTATACTCTGTTTTTTTTCCATCTGTCCATCCGCCTGTGGTGTTCTCGCATGGTAACACTGCGTCCCGGCCTTTAAATAGTTACGCTATGTGTAAGTTTTGGGTAAATAAAAGGATATCTGGGTGTACATTTGCAACTGAAAAGTGTTTTAATAATTTACTGAATGCGAATTGCACCGTTAATATTCGAAATAGGATATTATTATAATTGTTGAATGTAAGCTGAATATTATTATCTAAAGCCCGGGACGCAGTGTTACCATGCGCAAACACCACAGCCGGATGGACAGATGAAAAAAAAAAAACAGAGTATAGTTCCCGGCATGCCAAGACTTACATGCAGGGCCACTATCTGTTATTTAGGCAGAGATAGAACCATTAGGACCGATACCAGGACCTGTCCTTGCACCTGGGAAACAGACTCGCTATATAAAAAATAAGAAAGACGGTCGCAAGCAACCAGAGACACCCGTAAAATCACCACCTGGTTAAGTAGGGAGACGACAGACACCCCCACTCCCCCCCTCTACCTCTACCTCTACCCACGATTCTATCTCCAACTTTTTCACTTCAGCCTTGTACCTCAAATCTTCTAATCATATTCCAACCGTGAAATTTAAGACTGAATTTGCGTAAGTGGGCGTATCACCCAAATTCATATTTCCACGGGCAACCAGTAATCAGTTCGATGCAGTCAAGCATTATTGTATGACAGACATTCAAGAGTTTTTGGGAATTTATATACATATATATATATATATATCGTGGAATGATATATATATATATATATATTATATTTATATAATAATATATATATAATATCTTATACGATAGTACATATCCCATAAATTATCAATATTCCCGGATATATAAAATATAATTAATATAATTTATACTAATATATAAATAATATTAGTATTATATATATATATATATATATATATATAAGAATCACCCGAGCATGACCAATAGGCCTAGTGCTCAATTCTTAAAACAGGCCTCTGAGAGAGAGAGAGAGAGAGAGAGAGAGAGAGAGAGAGAGAGAGAGAGCATAACAGGAGATACTCGAATTCAAATAATGCTCAACAAGCATATTCGCACTCCAGATCGTATGGACAAGAATAGTCTCGCTTATGCACTAAAAAAAAAAAAAAAAAGTGGAAACCTACGAACATTCTTGTTTGATGCGACCCTGAACGCAATTCCACATGCAAAAACTGGCACAATTGAGGAATTCGATGAAATTATTAAATAACAAACTGGAAAGTATATTTCCTTGATTCTTGAAATATGCCCTAACCATGTAGCTAATGCTAAACGCTCATATAACTTGGATTTCTTTTTTTTTTCACACCAACTTGTGTCTTATCTATATTTCATTTAATCAGATGTTAAACTTCTTTGTGCTTTATCAAAAGAAATCATAATAACTTTCGATATGACGCTATAAAAGTAGAAAGTTAATTTACATCTCACTTTAATGCTTATGCAGTCGGTTCCTGCTGCCACTCTATGGTGAACACTCGATAATATCGCAGATGTTTCTACGGGGAATTTTTTTTTTCTTTGAGGGGATTGTTTTTTTCTTTTAATAAACAATTATTGAACTAACATTAAACATTCACTGGGAAAATACATTCTTTGGTTCTACAGTTAATCACTGATACTTATAATCAGACAAAGGGGATGACAATAATTGGAATAAAATATACTAACTGGCAACCCCACGAGGGTTACTAAAGAAGTACGATCAAAATTACCTTACAATAACAGGTTGGCCTAAGCACTCCAACCATTGTGACCAAGGCCTAAGCATCTGCTGTTGGATTTAATCAGTGTCTAGCATAAATGATCCCTGTAAATTACAGGACTTTCTTAGCATACAGTCACTAAACATTAACTAAACAGTAATGTACAATCACTAAACACTAACATCCACAATGCACTTTCACTCACTGAACACTCACACTCACTATACGCACACACTTACTATACACCCGCACTTAACATACATTCACACTCAATAACACTAAACACTCACTGGATAGTCAACAATCACTAAGCACTCTCAATACACTAAACACTTTTAAAATACCAAGCACTCACTATATATATTCATTATACCTCAAACACTCAGTAAACATTCACTAAACACTCACTTAATCCTAAACATTCATTAAACACTAAACAATCACTAAGCACTGAGTATACTCTAAACATCCACTAAGTACTCACTATACACTAAACACTCACTAAGCATTCACTATACGCAAAACACTCGCTAAATGCTCATTAAACCCCTTAACACTCGTTAAAGAGTGAATGAACAGCCACTCATCACTCACTAAACACAAAATACACACTTTCATACTAAATATTCTAAACATTCACTGAACACAAACATTCACTAAACCCAAACACTCACTGAATGCTTACACACTAAACATTCAATTAACACTAACATTCACAAAACATTATCACTAAGGTCCAAACACTAATTAAACATAGTTACACACTAAACACTAGAAACCTTCACTAAACCCTCACTAAACACTTAGCACACTAAACATTCACTAAACTCTAAGCATTCGCCAAACATTCACTGAATGCTTATGCACTAAACATTTGTTTAACACTAACATTCACATAACATTTTCACTCAACTCTTAAACACTCACTGAACATTCTCAGAATACTTACTCTAACATTCACTAAACACTCATTAGACATTAATTGATTACTTACTAAACATTCTCAAAACATTCATTAAAACCCTATAGACTAACTAAAACATTCACTGAATACTTGCATAATAAAGATTCAATAACATTCACAAAACACTAAACATTCAGGAAATATTCACGATATCCTAAACTAAACATTTACTCATAAACATTTACTGAACACTTACTCACTAAACCCTAAAAATTTGCTAAACACTTACACATTAAACATTAACATTAAAAAAACAATTTACAATCGCGCTAATCCCTGTTCAATTTGTGGGTTAGCAGACCTTTAAAAATGGCCGCAAGGCTTTGCAACGCCGCCCTGGTGGAAGACCACCGAACTACGTAGTATTGGTATAGAGATCGCACCTCCAGGTACGTATATACCCTCTATGGTATAAACTCATATAGCATATCTGATTAATCATTAGGGCTAGAAACTGGTTAATATTTTGCCACTTCAATGTAGGAATGCTTAAGGATGCAATTGGAATATATACTATATATACTACACCATTTATTAATAAAGTCATTACGACTGTTTTTACTGTGCGCCAAACACAACATTCACTGGCAAATGTAGGTAGAATTAGTTGCTGCACCAAAAGACCATACTAACACCCATTCAATTCTGTATTTTCTACTTCTTGCTCTAAGTTAAACCATTGTATTTTGAATGGCTCTATTGTTAGAAAAAATAGACCTATTTTGATCCATACACAGATGAAGTATACCAAGAAAATAGGAAAGTGCCCTTTGGTCTAGTCTCATAAATACACAGATTCTTCAAATCTGGACAACATTAGCCAGTCTGCTATAAATGTTCCTCTTTGTGTTGTTGAAGGAACCATTTTTTTTGGGGAGATACAGCCATTCTTTTGTACAAGTGATAGTTTTAATCCGTTTAACACATTTTAATCAGCCGTATCAGTTTAATTCATTAGTCTAATCAGTTGTCACAATTCTGTGACCGTATCTTGACAAATAATTATTAACGCATTTTTTTTTTTTTTGCACAAAAATGTTAGAATTCAGTCCAATTTATCTCGATGACAATTTTTTTCATGGATTCTGCTTTACATAGAATATTCATATAGCCAATTGCAGCTTGGAAACGGGGTTTTTGGGGGGTGGGGGGGTGGGGGGGTGGGGGGCGCCGCTATAGGATATTTCTAATATCCACACACATCATGCAGAGAGACTACGAGTCAAATATCGTAAAATATCACGGAATATTCGCAAGAAGCTACACCCACACTTAGTGTCAGATCGATTCTTTCGCTAGAAACGAACTCATTGGAATAACAGACATATAATTATCCTTTACTCGAGTTTAAATAAAAAAATAGATAAATGAATAAATAAAAAAAAGCTCTGCTTGTGTTTTTGCGTAATCTATATATGACCATTTTCTCTTCTCGTGGTTGGGGCTGTGCGTGCATTTTATTATAAGTTTTCGAAGAACTCTCGTAATTTTTTTTTTAAATTAAAGAAGTAACGTGAGGTCGCTATTCGATGACATGCAAACCTATATATAGGTCTTCCGGAGGGAGCTAGCTGTATGTAGGTATATGTAGGCGAAGAAATAAAAATAACGTCTTCTATGGACGCATGACAGGAGTCGTAGTTAGAGTTCGTGTAATTAACGACCTGGAAAAGCTGCTGGAACGAAATCACATCCAGCAGCAGCTGGAGTTGGCTGAGGAGGAGAAGCTGCTAATGTCTCCTATAGACGCATGATTATTATATGACTTCGCGGGGTTGTCAAAATAACGACAGGAGTCGTATATAAACAATCTGGAAAAGCTGCTGAAACGAAATCACATCCAGCAGCTGGAGCAGCTGGAACTGGATGAGGAGGAGCAGTGGCAGAAAATGCTAAGAAGAGGCAGCAGCTGCACTGGGTAGCCGAAGCCACCCACCCCCGCCTCCGCCCGCCCCAACCGCTCAATGCTTACACAGCTTTAAGCTGCTGCTGCTGCCGTATGTGTGTGTATGTGTATGTGTGTGTGTTAGCGAATGACACAAACCACCACCATCGAATACCTTAATTCTTCTACACACATACATACACATACACACAAACACCTCGTTGTCAAGACGATCTTCCTATGTATCAAAGCCAATTCATATGTTTTAATAAATAATAATAAATAATAAAAGGAGAATATGTTGTGTTCGTCGTGTGTTTGTATGTGTGTATGTGTGCGCGCTCTCTCTCTCCCACCCCCTCCCCCGCCCCCCAAGCGTCATTAACTTCGACTTCGTCTTCGTCTTCGGATCCATTATATTTATTTTTCAGTTCTCTCTCTCTCTCTCTCTCTCTCTCTCTCTCTCTCTCTCTCTCTCTCTCTCTCTTCTTGAACCTTAAGGGCATTATAAAAATATACTGTATATTATAAAGAGAGATATTGCCTAGCACACCTTTAAATTCATTCATAAAAACTATGACTGTTTGTGTGTGTGTGTATGTATATGTGTGTGTGTGGGTGTATGTGTGTGTATGTATGTTCGTTCCATACAGCGATAACATTGCGTGGTGCACTGTGGACACCGAATTTCGTGATAACGGCCCCTTCTAAGGTACGATACGGCTGGTCATCCTCCCACTTCTGTCACGTCGTGCACTATACCCATAGGGCGTCTTGCCCCCTTTGGAGGCAGTTTAGTTACACCGATATAGGGCGTGGCGACCCCAAGGGCGTGGCTATAGCTTCGGCTTGGAAGTCCTTCCTTAATAATTTCCCGAGAGTAATTCGAGTCTGTACGAAACTCACTTCCCAAGGGCGCCGTGCACTACATGGCAAGCGAAGGCAGACTAGACTGCTGCTGTGCTGAGGGGAGCGTCGGAGCCGAGAGAGAGAGAGAGCCAGTCTCTCTCTCTCTCTCTCTCTCTCAGCAGTCCTTCCCCTTCCCCGTCCCCGTCCTACTACCCGATCTCATAGAGGAGTGAGTTCCCTTTTGAACTTTCCAGCACGGTGGCTGCTATACACCACCCACACCCTTCCAGCTCTCTCTGTCTCTGTCTCTCTCTCTCTCTCTCTCTCTCTCTCTCTCTCTCTAAGCTGTGGTATCCTAATCTGGGACGATGAAAACTATATAGTTTTGCTATATTCACGTTTCTACAGAAATACGGAGAGAGAGAGAGAGAGGAGAGAGAGAGAGAGAGAGAGAGAGAGAATATGGACATACATTTAATAAAAAATTTATTAAAAATAATAAAATAAAACTGATTATTGCTTTAACCTTGGAATTACAATGTACCTTTTTTATTTTATTAATTTATTGTCTAAATATATTTAAAAAACTTAAGGCAGTATTTATTTTTTGTTAACGTAATTATAGACGAACTCCATTGTTTTCTTATTGACAGATTTTTTTAAATTTTTTGACGAGAAACTGCCTATATACAAAGTAGGCCTAAAATTTACAAGCAGAAAAAAAGAAGAAAAAAAAAAGCCAGCAAGGAAAAGCAGTTTTCCATTATTTTATCTATTAAAAAATCTTTCTCATAGAACTTACCATAAACCCAAGAGAAATTATAACACTTCCTTGAAGAGGAAACTAAGGAATTATTCTCGGCCCTCATCTGTGGCAGAACCAAATTATCATCATCACTATCAACCATCTTTGGGTCAGAATAATCTACCATTCCACCACCACTATAAAAGATTTTGGTAGATTGGTTAATGGCCCCAGAGAAAAGGTTAAATAAAATGCTAAATCGAGCTTTTGAAGCCAAGCAATTAACAGAGGACGTCCTTCTCCCTGAACCTGCAACCACAAAATTATGTGTATTTCGCTTCAGTGATGTCAAATAAATTCTTGATTATCTTGATATCTTGTGTGGAGATCCTGATGGTTTCTTCCCATTTTGGTTTTAAATAGTTTTTTGTGTGTTGTCTCCCAAGATGATTATATTCAGATGGTTTCTGTGTTTGATTAAATAGTTTATAGTGTTTTGTCTGCCAAGATTAGTGGATTCTAATTTTATGTCGACCTCTTATCTTTGTGCTAACAATACTGGCCAATTTCTGTTCTTTCTCTTCACCAAAGCTGCTAAAATATATATATAAAAAATTTTAATCCACCGTATAACCATGTAGAATCTAAAATTTCGTTAGAAACTAACAAGAAATAGTTTAAAATAGTCTATTTGAATTGTCAGGATAGTTTAAGAAACCGAGTCGACTCAACCCACACAACCACCGACCCCCTCCATCCTCTGGTTTACAGATAGTTCAGATATATTAGGGCTAAAAAAAAGGCTTTCGCCTCCTTGTATAATAAGGCGCCCTATGAGGTAATGTTAGACTTGCGATAATCTTACGCTAAGTCGGTTGGTTATGCACTTCCATACTCATTGCAGTGTCTTGGGGCTTGTAGATCACTTACGAAGTCGGTATTATCTTCTTTGGTTATGACGACGATGTGTTAAACTCATGATGATTCGGCAATGATGTGAGGTTCTAGTAGAAAACACGAAGTATAAAAAAATACTTATATTCTCTGAGATTACATGATGAAGTTCAGAGGAAATTTGTACAGGTCTTCTAATGACGATGGCTTGATCGCTTCTGCCAATGATGATGGCTAATTCTGTTCTGTTTCCACTACCATCTCGGTTACAAGTCATAAAGGAAGCAGACAGTAGCTCGAACATATGAACATACATACAAATGAGACACATTACAGATCACGTAGGCCGTTTGAATTATAGGTCGCGGTAGTTGTCTCAAGCAGGGAGCTTGGACTAAAGTTTCAAAACAAATGAATGACCACAGGTGACGGCACGTCACCTTAGCCTACTTTATTGTATACGTCATCTTAGCGTCTCTGGTCTGATCACATTCCTGCAAGCAATCTGGTTGACCTCTTTAGTTTTAGTCTTTTATGTATATGGAATAACATCCCATATTTTTATTATGTAACTCTTACATAAAAGCTCGGTCAGCTACCAAAACCAACCACTGAATATTACTCAAGCTTGACTTGCATTTGACTTATAGGAGTGTGATACAGGCACTATGTGAATATATATAGATACTTATAAGTAAAAAAAATTCATGGTGTACACAAATACAGATTCAAGTAATAAGATATTAGACACAATATGCATATGATGATATTCGTAAATAATAGTGATCACGTGATATATACTGATAAAGTTTTTCACTTCATCTCTTTAAGATACATATGCGACAGAAAATACTAATGTACTCTGATAATTGCATAGAATAAAGATTAACATGATAAAAATCATATTTTAACTGATAAAAATTCATATATGGATTGATAAAAATTATTAATGTTTATGCTGATTGATTCGTTGATTTTTATGCTAACTGTTATATATCTGCAGTTATTGGTAAGATAAAAGGTAACAGATTGATTATAGGCTACCTGATTTATTTATACATATGTATATGGATTCATATAATTATGATTAATATATGTGCACTTTAAATAGATTCCTAGTGCGTACACACAAAGATATATTTCGACTCTGTTATTTACGATCATTTATATATAGATTCCTAGTGCGTACACGCAAAGATATATTTTCGACTCTGTTATTTATGATCATTTATATATAGGATACATGATACTTTATATATATAGGATACATGACCGAGGTTATACTACTACACATTTAACTAGCGTTCGAACAACTTTTCGTCCATTACACAGTTCCAGACAACCACCTATAGCCAAATGAAATGGCCACTTCCAAATGGTTAAAACAAGGGGAAAATTGCCTGGCGGGGTCCAACGTTCTATTTCGGCCTCATACTTGTTCTCTGCATCCTAAGCCACACGAATACGTTCGCGATGAATAGAATCATCCCCAGCACGAGTCCTTCGCCAACAACGTAGAGTTGAATATCCTTCTGGTTGTAATTGTCGGAGGTACTATGTCCCTTTTGTAGTCGATTTCCGACAGCCGCCGGAGCATTCCGCATTAAAACTAGATTAACGACGGGATACGGGTGTCGGTTGAAGAAGTCCATGAAATAAGCTTGTTCACTTATGATGGTGCTTATTCCTTTCACATTGTAGGCGGCTGTTACTTGACTGCAGTTGTCCGCAGCGACGAACGATTTTTTGAAGTTGCGATGTGAAACTCTCGTACTGCAGGATACTGTAACCAGGTTCCATTAATCAGCCTGCAAGTGAAATTATACTTGTCACAAGGGCAAAGTAAATTCAGAACATCAAATACGGGAGGGAGAAAGCCATATAGAACCAGACTTAACCCACATGAATTCGCTGATATTTTATGGAATTCAAAAGAGTCAGCTGTACAAACTTTTTTATCCATGGCATTAACAATAAGTGAACCTATCCAGGTCTCTGATGACTGTAAAAATATCCATAGTTATAAAAAATAAACTGATATCAATACGAATCCCAAAGAAAATTCGATATTACTGGTAGTAAGTTACTAGACAAAGAAGTGGAAAACGGAGCTATTTGTAAGATTGCCAGGCAACATTAGAGTCAAAGAGAATATTAATCATGATTCTGTATTTCTCTATGCTAACTGAAATCAAGCTGTGATAAAATCCGATCTTATGTGCCCCTAACAAAAGTTTCATATTCAAATTTCTCGCGCGCATCCATATTAATAGGCAGGAGATGCAACGAAAGAACCCACTATGTAACTAATTTCTATATAAACTTTGGGTTTTTCAAGAAAATGTGACATTTTCCCATGAATGTGATTTACTTGAATTGTAATAGACTAATGTTGCAAGTAAATATTTCATATACATGACCTGATACTTCTAAATGTCCGTTTACCAATATCATAAGCTGAATTATTGACTCTAATTTTCTATGAGGTTCAGAAAAAATTAGTTCATTTTGATGTTATAGAAATTCTATTTGCTTATTTTGTTCATTGATTTTAAAACTATTGCAATTCCTTAACTAAAGTTGCATTGTGCATACGGATAGACACTTGTACCTAATGTCTGCCTTGCCCATGAGAAGTTCGGGCTAAGCATTCCTCTCTCCAGCCAACCTGCTTTGCAAGCGGTTTATTGAGGTTAAAAGGAACAATGCTGATCCGGCAACATGTCATCATCTGGCAGGAGATTGCTCTCAGCCAGCTAAGAGTTTCGTGACTTGCTGTAATTAAATACGACTTTAGTATAAATTGGGTATTTTTTGTTTTAATACTTCACCCACACGAGAAGAATGTCTGAAAAAAAACAGTACCAAAATTGGACAATATATTAGTTTCATGTTGGAAATCTGCATGATTGTAAATAAATGTAATTATGTTAAATTAGATATTCCTTATTCAAACTAATGAAAAAAGGTTTCCATACAAATGTAAGAACCATATAGGATTACTCCATAGATATACATTTTCACTTCTAGACTTCCTGACTTTAAAATCTATTTTATTTTATTTTATTTATTTTATTTTATTTTTTTTTTCATTGACTACGAATATAAATCACCGGGACAGACAATATGTCAGTAGGTTTTGATATGTGTTTGAACTTTTAGCTTATCTGTCATTACTAAAGCGTTAAGTTAGAGTTCAAATCTTTACGCATATATATTTGGATATTTAATTAACCTATGGTTACGCTTTGCTTATTGATTTTATCGTGATTCCTTTTTTGTTATAATTTGTAACCCTTCCGACTTCTTACGGAGTGCATTATATCGACTCCACTTGTATCCATATTTATTTTATTTTTTATATTTATTTATTTATATATTTTTTTATATATATTTGATAAATTAATGGTTGGCTTGAATATGTGGAAAAGTGTTCTAGCGGCGTACCGTATAAGGCTACTTGTGGTATCATTTCTATAGATACAAAATATGAATGATAAAGGTATTTAAAACCGCGAGAACCGCTATAATCCAGTTCGGATCCAATATCACGAGTTGTAACTCGTAAGACATTGACACTTTCCTATTTATCTCTTATTCTACCAAACCGATTGACTCTGGGTGATAAAATATATTATTGGTTTTCTTAATGGAAAGGAATTCACACACCGAGTTAAGGAGATTATTGATTTACACCACCCGAGTCAGATTATCATGTGTTGAATTCCATGTTTACTGATTTAGCACTCATAAATATTCCTAGCGCACTCAATTGCGGTGTTTGTTTTTAGTGCTATTAATTCTATATAACGTGTCAAGGAACTATTAACACTAAGAAGTGTTTATTTCCTCTGTCAGACTCGTAATTCTGTTAATAATTCTACGTATATTCTTTCAAGGATTGATTTGGCACAGGATAGGCCCCTAAACTGACAGGTGTCTTAGTGTATCCTTTGTTTTCATGACACATGTTACAATTAGTTATGTGCTTTTTATATCTGTAAGCATTGTAGGCCAGTAAAACAGTGATTTGGCTTTCTGTGACATAATAGAGAACCCTGGATGATGGAATGCAACCAGTTTAGGACAATTGGTATGAAAGAGATTATTACTACTACTCATTGCAATGTCTTGGGGTTTGTAGATCACTTACGAAGTCGGTATTATCTTCTTTGGTTATGACGACGATGTGTTAAACTCATGATGATTCGGCAATGATGTGAGGTTCTAGTAGAAAACACGAAGTATAAAAAAATACTTATATTCTCTGAGATTACATGATGAAGTTCAGAGGAAATTTGTACAGGTCTTCTAATGACGATGGCTTGATCGCTTCTGCCAATGATGATAGCTAATTCTGTTCTGTTTCCACTACCATCTCGGTTACAAGTCATAAAGGAAGCAGACAGTAGCTCAAACATATGAACATACATACAAATGAGACACATTATAGATCACGTAGGCCGTTTGAATTATAGGTCGCGGTAGACCGACGGTGGGTCTGCCTCGATCCCAGCTTGCTGACTCAGTGCTCGATCAGGTGGAATCTCTCGTCTCTGGACGGGAGGATTCGCTCAGGTCGGGCCGGTCGTCAAAGCTGCTCCCTCCTCCTCTGCAGCGACAGTGGCGTTTTTATGTGCCATCTGAGGACCCGATGCCGCCCAAACAGGTTAACCTGGGGTTAGTTAGGCTAACACCGGGTGTGTCTCTGCAGCAGCTCCTGTCCGAGAACCTATGGTTCTCGCAGCAAGAGGCACTGGGCCTGGAATCTACCACTATGGCAGCGTTCTAGGCCGTCTCCTGGCTCGACCTGTGGTCCCTCACAGTGTCGAAAGTCGCGGCCAACTTCGGGGGCTCCGCCCTTGAGGAAGACCTGGCTTTCAGGAGGCTCTGCCAGTCTGGAGGTAGGGCCATCTCCTACCTAGCCCACCAGATGGTTAACCTGTGGGCCAACCTGGTACTTCGTCGTAGGGATGCTGTCCTGACACGAGTATCCAGGGGGGCTGGGCGTGAGGCGGCACTCGGGCTACGCAATGGACCGGTTCGGAGTTCCTCCTCTTTCTTCCCAGACGAGATGGTGGACGCTGCGGTAGAGAGATGGCGCACTGATGACAGTGACTGTCTTCTCCACCAGGCAGTTTCAAAGGCAACTGGGCAGCCTCGAACTGCGGCCAAACCTAAGAGTGTGGCTAGCGCTTCCTCGGGGGCTAAGACGGCTGCTTCGTCTAAACCCCAAGGAAAGACTCTGTCTTCCTCTTCTGCAAAGGGGTCTCTAATCAGCCCTCCTCCTCGCGAGGATTGGCAGGGAAGAAGTCGAAGAAAGGTGAGAAACGCTAGGGACGGCGTTCCCCCTCACCTGCTGCCGAAAGTGGGGGTGTGCCTGGCGAGCCATTGGGCAACATGGCAGCGCTACGGCGAGACCTGGGTAGTAGACGTCCTTCGGGAGGGATATCTACTACCCTTCGAATCTCGGCCACCCCTCACTTCCAACCCGGTCCAACCCCTGACTTATGTCAAAGGATCTGTAAAGGACATCGCTCTTTGACAGGAGATCCAGACCATGCTGAGCAAAGGAGCTGTGGAAATCGTCAGAGACCAATCACCGGGCTTCTACAGCCGCCTTTTCCAGGTGGAGAAGTCGTTGGGGGGCTGGCGCCCGGTGATAGATCTCTCTCCCCTGAACCGTTTCGTTTGCCAGACTCGGTTCAAGATGGAAACGGCACGTTCCGTGCTCGACTCCATCAGGGGGAACGATTTCATGCTTTTGGTGGACCTGAAGGATGCGTATTTTCAGATACCCATTCGTCAGTCCTCCATGAAGTACCTCCGCTTCATCCTCGACGGGACGGTGTACCAGTTCAGGGCACTTTGTTTCGGTCTCTCAACCGCCCCACAGGTATTCACGCGAGTGTTCACTCCGGTGTCTGCTTGGGCCCACTCGAACGGGATACGTCTGTTGAGGTATCTCGACGATTGGCTAGTCCTGGCGAGCTCCCGCTCGCAGTTGCTGCAGGACAGGGATCGACTTCTCAGGTTCTGCCGCGATCTGGGGATCGTGGTAAACTTCGAGAAGTCCGACCTCGAACCCAAGCAGAAGATGAAGTACCTGGGCATGCTGATCGATACGGTAGCAGAGCAAGTCTTCCCCGCAGACTTGCGGATCAGCAGGTTCAGGGAGGCAGCCATCCGGTTTCTGTCTCGACAGAAGCAGCCCGCTCAGCAATGGCAAGTCGTGATCGGCCACCTGTCGTCACTCGAGAAGTTAGTCCCTCACGGGCGTCTTCACCTGCGGTCTCTTCAGTGGAGACTAAAGGAGAGTTGGTCACAGGCTCAGGACCTGCCGTACTTCCCCGTGGCTCTCACGGAGGAGGTGAGACGGGATCTCGCTTGGTGGCTGGACGACAGGAACCTCTTAAAGGGAGTGCCTCTCAGCACTCCCCCCCCCGGAGATGTTGCTGTTTTCAGATGCATCCACCTGGAGGAGTTGCTGGCTGCAGGTGTGTGGGACCATCAGGACAAGCACCTTCACATCAATGTCTTGGAACTCAAGGCGGCGTTTTACGCTCTTCAAGAGTTCCAGGACCGCTTGATGGGACACTCCGTGGTGTTGATGTGCGACAACACCACAGTAGTGGCATATGTCAACAAACAGGGGGGACTGATGTCTCCCGTTGCACCAGTTGACAGTGCAGGTGCACGAGTGGGCCATCGCTCACTCGATAGAGCTGTCAGCACGCTACATTCCAGGCAAGAGGAATGTAGTAGCGGACAAGCTCAGCCGTCGGGATCAGGTGATAGGGACCGAATGGTCACTACACCCAGACGTGGTGGAAAGGCTCTTCAACCTGTGAGGGTGTCCAGTCGTCGACCTGTTCGCCACCCAACACAACAGAAAACTTCAGGATTTCTTTTCAGCCGTGCCGGTCCCATGGGCAGCTGCAGAAGATGCGCTTCAACAGTCCTGGAAGAACCTCTTCGCGTACGCCTTTCCTCCATTCTGCCTGATTCGCAAGTTGATCAGTCGAGTGCTGGTCACCCCGAATCTCAGGATGATCCTGGTGGCCCCCAGGTGGCCGCAGGCCGTCTGGTATCCGGATCTGCTGGCTCTTCTAGTGGAGGCACCAAGAGAGATTCCCCCCTGGCACAACCTTCTCGCCCAACCGCGCGTGGAACGGTACCACCAGGCAGTCCAGTCCCTTCAGCTTCACGGCTGGCTGTTATCCACCATCTCTTGCGAAAGAGAGGCTTTTCTCACAGCGCAGCAACAGAGATGGCTGGACACGTCAGGCAGTCCTCTGTAGCTGTGTACCAGGGAAAGTGGGCCGTCTTCTGTCGTTGGTGTCATAGACGGGGTCTCTCTACCTCCTCGAGCCCAGCCCTACTTTTACAGCAGATAGCGGATTTCCTCGTCTTTCTTCGCCGAGAGAAGCTCCTCTCAGTCCCCACAGTCAAAGGATACAGATCCGCCCTGGCTCTGGTCCTGAAACTGAGGGGATTGGACATCTCGGATACGTTCGAGATCTCCTTGCTTATGAGGAGCTTCGAAAGGTCTTGCCCACCCAGGGAACTCAGGCCCCCTGCTTGGGATGTGCCTCTCGTCCTTAGGAGTTTGACTCGAAGACCATTCGAGCCACTCCGAGAATCGTCAGACAGGGATCTGACCCTCAAGATCCTCTTCTTGCTGGCCCTGGCATCGGCGAAGAGAGTAGGAGAACTTCATGGTCTTTCTTATGATATTAAGCATTCCAGAGGATGGGGATCTGTGACGCTCGATTTCGTCCCGAACTTCGTGGTTAAGACTCAGAATCCGTTGATCCCTGATGACAGGTTCGAGTCTTTCACAATCCCCTCCTTAATGGATTTCACCGACAATGATACGGATGAGATGCTGCTTTGTCCTGTGAGGGTGCTATGGCGCGATCTGAAGAGAACTCGACACCTCAGGCCTGAGTGTCGACGCCTCTTCGTTAGCACTGGGGTTACCAAGAAGAAGTATCCAAGAACACACTTTCTTTCTGGCTGTATGAGGTGATCAGGAGGGCGTACGAAACTGATGGTAGCAACGACACCCGTCCCCCTCGTCCGAGAGCCCACGAAGTCAGAGGCATTGCCCCGTCAATGGCGTTCCGCAAGAACTTCTCCATGGCGCAGGTCCTGAAGGCTGGGGTCTGGTCCAACCAGACCACCTCTACCTCCTTCTACCTTCGGGATATTGCCCACAAGTCCTTGGATACCTTTTCCTTGGGACCTGTGTTGGCTGCTCAACACGTTGTGTAAGCTTACCCAGCACCCTAGCAGGCAGAACAGCATCGATTCCTTGGTGCGATTGAAGGAATGAATGTGGTGAATGAGAGTGTGACTGGCTTCTCTTCCCCCATCTTTCTCTCCCTCTACCTGTGGGCAGAGGGTCTCGGTTGTCACCATGCTGGAAGAGGAAAAGATGCAGGTAAGCTACCCGACAGAGCTCCAGTCTATCCCTTTCATTAGGGGTAGGTGTAAATATCCTCCACTTCCTCCTACAAGGGAGGGGGGGGCGGGAAGTGGATGCCAACAAGAGACAAACCCATAACTTTATGTTGCCTCTTGCAACTGGAACAAAGTTCTTGCTTGCTAGTTCTAAGAGATACGCTTGCCTCTCTCTTAGTACTTGGGTCCAGAGGTCTGACCATTGATCCTGCGGTACACACCCCGATCAATTGGGCAGACGCTAGGATCCCTCCCTCTGCTCTTACGACCAGGGAGGGTATCCAAGGTTGGACGAACACCAGTCTGTTCTTTAAGACTCAGGTCCTCCCACCAATAAGTGAGTCTTCCTAGTGTGAAGGACCGATGGTTTGTATAACGTGTCGGAACAAATGGCAATTTGTCAAAAATTGCATTTCTGGGCTCAGCCCGTGTCGCTTTGTGAAATATCCCTTCAGTTCATATTTCTAAGGTAAATAATGCTAACATTACCAGAGAAAAATAAAAGAGGGGGATGTCAGAGTATCCTGACTCGCTCACCCTAAATAAAAAGAGGGTGTCGGTATGGTACTGGGGCGAATGAAACCACTACCACGGACCTCTTGTCATTTAGACCTCTCCTCCACCAAAATCCCCCTGCTAGAGAGAGCTGGTACACAGCCCGCGCCAGCAACTACTACTACTTGCCCCCCCACGCCAACACCAGCGCCTCTAATGGTCATCCTTTCCATTAGCGACACCTTGCCCGCACATGCTTTTTTCTCTCGTGTTTTGTGCTTTCGATTTGGAGCTGAGCTCCACCTACTTTTGTTATTTATCTGGATTAACCCTCTCATGTTCCTCCGCCGTCCTTGTACTCCTCACCCCGGTGTATAGACTGGTAGCTAGTTTGGTGAAACTCCTTACTCCGGTGCCCCGGAAACTATCTGACTAGTATACCAGGTCTTACGGACTTATCTCTACAGGAGAACAGGAGAGGGCTAATGCCCAAAATTTTTTCACTCCGGCATGCAGCGGAGTATTATATCTCTTAACGGGCTAGTCCTGTTAGTAACTGCCGATACTCATGTATCTGTTCACTTACAGGCTACCAACTGTCAAGAACCCGGCTGCAATGCCATATTGCAGGACCCCTGTGGCCACAAGGTCTGCCGGACTCACGCCCCCTGTGCCATCCGCCATGGTGACATGGTGGTATGGCATCATGAAGCCAGCTCCATCTGCTACGATCTGGTGGATCAGTTTTCCTCCGGAGTAAGTATTTACTGGAGTACTGTGCTTATAACTGGTTATTCAAGCAATCTGATAAGAGATATAAATACTATTTAGTTTTAGATACTTAATCGTATAACTTTGGGGCTTCGTTGTAAGGATTACAATGACTCTCTCTTCCAGGCTGCTGCCATGAAGGACGCCGCATCGGCTACTCTGAGGGCCTGGGTCGGCGGGTTCGGGAAGAACGTGTCCAAGGGGCAGCCGTACATCCTGGACAAGAGTATGGCTGTCCGCCTCTTCCCGGGCGGGAAACCGACCGGATACGTCGACCCAGCAGCGGCGGCTCCATGCATCGCCGCCATTCAGCAGCAGATGGCGCAGGCGCTGGCGGCCCAGGGCAACTCGGAGATCGCCGAAGAAGTGGCTACCCTGGACCTGAACGTAGAGCCAATGGCGGTAGGTGAACAAGGTAACTTGTTAGTTGAGGTAGGTTTGTTGGGGGCTCAAGGGCTTCCCTTGGGCTTGTCTGGATCATCTTCTCCTATTCACTCTTCTTCTTCCTTCATAGGTTTTTCGGAATCTGATGTTCCGGTCAGGTTGATATCCACTTCAGCTATCCCTAAAGTGAAAGGGAAGCGGGAAGTGAAGACCCTAGAGAGGACGTCGTCTAAGAAGACCACGTCTTCCACGTCTCATAAGTCTCCGGCTCACCATCCCGGAGCAGAGAAATCGAAGTGTTCTTCGACTTCACATTCAAAAGGGTCCAGAGGCAAGGCCTCTAAGGATAAGGCCCGTGCTTCTACAGAGCCTGAGCCTTCAACGTCCACCGGAGCACGTCCTAAGACTCCCATGTCTATCAGGGACCCTAGTCCCTTCGACACAGGCATTTACTGCGAATATAATGCAGCAGATGGGGAACCTGGTCGGTAACTTAGTTAACGACAGGTTTGATCAGATGTTCTCACGCATCTCCACCTCGTTCGAGGAGTCTGGTCAGTCGATCCGGAGTATTTCGGAGCGACTGACAAATCAGGAGAATCTGATGGCGGGCCTCAGGGAGAATCCCGCAGCAGTTCTCCCACAGTCAGGTATGGTGGTACAACCCATGCCAGACTATGAATCCCTTCCTCCCTTCACGGCAAACAATCCATGGAGGGTTGCAGCTTATGCCCCCTTTAAGGACGGCTTGTTGACTTTGCTGGATTGTGCTACTCGAAGAATAGAAGACTTCGAGTTCCACCCCGCCAATCTCCAACCACCCTTTATGGGCTATGCTCGTGTGACAGAGACGGCAATGAGAAGGGAGGATAGGATCCCAAAATAAACAGTCATCTATAGCCGGGATCAAGCTCAAAGGGAGTGGATCAGAAGCTCAGAAGATTGGGACTGTGTCAATACCAAACTTCAAGCTTTCAAAAGCCCATTTACCATCCTACAGGCCGCCATGAAAGACGAGCCTATGCCCCAACTTAGGGAGACAGAGCCAACATCTCTTCTCCTTCCAGGGTCCGAAGACCTTTGGGCAGATCTACCGGCTACCTTTACAGTCGGAAAGCTCAAACCAGATTGCGCAATCGCACAATTTGGAGAGAGACTTCCTAGGCTGTTGGATAACCTGATCCAAGCAGAATTTGATGTTAGGACTAGGTTAGGGAGGATTCTGAACGCCCTAGTGATGACGGAGGTTGCCGCGATAACATACGGGACTTAACCTCTGTTTAAACTTCTAGCTAAAGCACAGACACACACCGTTCAGTGTGATCTGTACGACTTTGTTATAGCAAGATGCAACTGCAGGAAACATGTACTGCAGGAGGCCACGATCCGTCATGAGCCAAACAAACTGCTTGCGTCTTCAATCTGGGGCGCTGACCTCTTTCCAGAAGCTGTAGTGAATGAGGTCCAGCACAAAGCAACAAGGCTTAATCAGAGCCTTAAAGTCCGCTGGGGACTCTCATCTAAGAGGAAGCCTGATCCTACTCCTTCGGCTTCAAAGAGGCTGAAAAAGCCTAGAAAGTTTCCACCTTTCCAGGCTGCTCAGCAACAACAAATGGTACAAGCCGTACCGATGTCCCAAGTGGTTCAGCCATCAACATCTAAGAACCAATCTCAGCCAATACTTCTACTGACTTTTCAAAACCAGCCTTTGACCTCGTACACAGTATCTCCGGCCTTCAATCCAGTCTTTGAAGGTCAGGCATTCCAAGCCTTTAATAGGTTTGGAAGAGGAAGTAGGGCTAGAGGTACATTTTGCCAGAGAGGTGGCGGAAGGGCACCTAGCAGGGGCAAACACTTGCGGGTAGGACGTGGATCATGCCCTGCCCCAAGTCAGTGAGAACCCTCAGGTAGGAGGGAGGCTGTTTCTCTATCATCACAGATGGGGATTCAGCAGTTGGGCACAGAGCATTGTGTCCAAACGGCTGGGATGGAGCTGGAACAAAGGTCCCCCTCCATCCAAGACCTTCCTTCAAGAACCAACAAAAGAATTGACAGAGTATGCACAAGAACTCCTTCAGAAAGGGGTAGTATCAAGAGTCAAACATTTAAAGTTTCAAGGGCGCTTGTTCAGTGTGCCAAAGAAAGGCTCAACCAAACGAAGAATAATCTTAGACTCATCCCGTCTAAACTTATTCATTCGTTGCGACAAGTTCAAAATGCTGACTATCTCGCAGGTGCGGACCTTACTTCCCCGTGGGGCCATCACCACCTCTATCGATCTTACAGACGCATACTATCATATCCCAGTTGCAAGGCACTTCCACCCGTACCTAGGCTTCAGGCTGGGAAACCAGGCATTCTCCTTCAAAGTGATGCCCTTCGGGTTGAACGTAGCCAGGGTGTTCACAAAGATAGCGGAATCAGTAGTGCAACAACTAAGATCCCAGGGGATAATAGTAGTAGCGTATCTGGACGATTGGCTCATTTGGGCAACAACCGTCGAAGAATGCCTCAAAGCCGCGAGAAAAGTAATACAGTTTCTGGAACATCTGGGGTCCCAAATAAACAAAGCCAAGTCCAGGCTAGTGCCAGAATCTCGCTTTCAATGGCTCGGCATTCAATGGGATCTGAACTCCCACACTCTGTCAATTCCGTTGGTCAAAGGAAAGAAATAGCCAAAGCAACAAGGCAATTCCTCAAATGCAAACTAACATCAAGGAGAAACCAGGAAAGAATCCTAGGCTCTCTCCAGTTTGCGTCAGTTACAGATGTTCTGCTAAAAGCAAAATTGAAGGATATAAATCGAGTTTGGCGCTCAAGAGCAAACAACAAATCTTGGGACAAATTGTCAACCATCCCGCCGATTCTCCGCAAACGATTCCGCCCCTGGGCGGAGGTCAAGAACCTGTCCAAATTGGTCCCTCTTCAATTTCCCCCTCTGGCGTTGGTTATCCACACGGACGCTTCTCTAAGCGGGTGGGGAGGATACTCCCAATTCAGGAAAGTACAAGGGACTTGGTCACCTCAGTTCCGCCGGCTTCACATAAATGTATTAGAAGCTATGGCAGTATTCCTCACATTGAAGAGGCTTCTACCAGCCAAGAAATCCCACATCAAGCTGGTTCTGGACAGTGCAGTAGTAGTACACTGCATCAACAGAGGAGGATCCAAATCAAGTCATGTGAACCACGTCATGATAGCCATTTTCTCACTAGCAGCCAAGTACAAATGGCATCTATCCTCCACTCATCTGGCGGGAATAAGGAACGTGATAGCAGACGCCCTGTCTCGCTCAGTTCCTCTAGAATCGGAGTGGTCTCTGGACAGGCGCTAATTCCAGTGGATATGCCAAAAGGTCCCAGGCCTCCAGGTGGATCTTTTCACATCACAATCGAACCACAAGCTCCCTTGCTTTGTGGCCCCCAACCTGGACCCTCTGGCTTATGCCACAGATGCCATGTCCATAGATTGGAATCAGTGGAAGAAGATATACATCTTTCCTCCAGTGAATCTTCTTTTGAAAGTCCTGAACAAGCTCAAGTCTTTCAAGGGACAAGTTGCTCTAGTAGCCCTGGACTGGCCCAAGAGCAATTGGTTCCCTCTTCTTCTGGAATTGGGTCTCCGGCCTCAACGGATTCCCAATCCCAAACTGTTTCAATCAGTACAAATGAGGACTGTGTTCGCTTCCTCAGGAATTCTCAAAACCCTAATTTTATACATTCAACTTCCCTGTCAGATATATACTTAGCTATAGACTTCGTCGTCCCCGACAGAAATTCAAATTTCACGGCACACGCTACAGGTAGGTCAGGTGATCTACCGCCCTGCCCTGGGTGGCAGGACTAGGAACCATTCCCGTTTTCTAATCAGATTTCCTCTGTCGCCGGTACCATCAACATTGTTGTTGGCTCCTCTTGACTGGATTTTCTTTTTTCATCGACAATTGATCTTCTTGACCGACTTTTGGTGACGTATCTGGATTGTTGGATTGGCATACGCTTTTGTGGATTGTTTTTGTGGACTTGCTTTGGATGTTTCTTATAATGTCTGACGCCGGAATGGTGATGAGATTTTGTGTGAATGTAGGCTGTAAGGTGAGGTTGCCGAAAGCTTTGGTCGATCCTCACACTGTATGTAAGGGTTGCAGGAAGTATGAATGTTCTTTTGCTAACACCTGTAAGAAATGCGAGAGTTGGAGTGAGAAAGAGTGGAAGATTCTAACTTCTTATTTGAAGAAGTTAGAGAAAGAGAAAATGAGGAAAGCTTCCTCTAGAAGTATGAGTGGATCTAGATCTAATGAACTAGTTCCTAGTTTGGGAACTTCTTCCCCTCTTGTAAGAATTGACACTTCTTCCTTTTCAGCCTCTTCACCTATCGCAGATCCTGCAGATTCGGCAACGGAACTAGCGGATCTAAAAGCTGCCTTTAAAATTATGGAAAGTAAAATGGCTGCTTTGCAAGGTAAGGTTAGTGATTATACAGTGGACAGTGATTTGAGTGTCCCCAGTGTAGTGGAGGGGGCGTCTGGTCGGCTCTGCAACGCTCCCAGGTCTAGACTTCTTCCAAGCTCCCAAGCCCAGAGGAGAAGGAATGTCAAAAACCGTAAGGAGGTTGTGGAGATTCCCCACCGATCAGGCATCCCTTCGACAGGTTCTGTGACACCCCAGACTGCCAGGGATCGCTATTGTAAAAGCGTCCTGCGTGAGTGTTTCTCATCGTCTGAATCTTCGTCTCCTAGACGCGGTTGGAGGGATTCTGATCGCTCGCGACCATTGAAGAGGAGTTGGAAAGCACCGGCTCTTGACTCGAGCCCGGAACGCCTCCCAGAGGAGTCTCCTTCGGATATCAAGAGGACAAAGAGAGCTCTCTTGTCTCCCGTAGCTGGCGTGGAGCTACTAGATACTTCCACTCCTCCTTCTCCTCCTCCCGAGGAGGATAAGGAGGAGGCTACTACGAGAATCCTCCTCGCCATGCAGGAGCAGATCTCTTCGTTAGTGGGAGTGCTCTCAAAGGAACCTCCTCGAAGGAAAGATATTTCCCTTCCCATCAAGAGGTCCTCTCGACGTATAGAGGTTCCTTCCTCCAAATTAGTTTCTTCACATCTTATCAAGAAAATGGAAGGAGTATCTGAACGTCCTCCTGATATGAGAACGTTTCCTCTTGCCAGGAGCGAAGTACCCTCCAGACGCGAAGCTCCTACCAGGAGTGAGGCTCCAACCAGGAGCGAGGAGCCAGCCAAACGCAAGGCTCCTGCTAGGAGTGAGGAGCCAAGCAAGACCAAGGAGCCATCCAGGAGAGAGGCTCCAGCCAGGAGTGAGGAGTCATTCAGGCGTGTGGCGCCAGCCAGGAGTGAGGAGTCAGGCAGACGAGTGACTCCTGCCAGGAGTGAGGAGTCAACCAGACGTGTGACTCCTCCCAGGAATGAGGAGTCAGCCAGGCGTGTGACTCCTGCCAGGAGTGAGGAGTCAACCAGACGCGTGACTCCTGCCAGGAGTGAGGAGTCAACCAGACGTGTGACTCCAGCCAGGAGTGAGGAGTCAGATAGACGCGTGGCGCCAGCCAGGAGTGAGGAGTTAACCAGGCACGCGACGCCAAAGGAGGGTGGGAGAGCCAGCCCAGGCGTGTGGCGCCAACCAGGAGTGAGGAGTCAGCCAGGAGGCAGGAGCCAGGAGTGAGTCTGCCAGGAGGCAGGAGGCAGGAGTCAGGAGTCAGGAGTCAGGAGTCAGGAGTCAGCCAGGAGGCAGGAGTCGTCTAGACTTGTGAGCGGGAAAGTTTCTGATAGCTCTTCCCCAGACAGAAGCCCTTCCCCTTCAGATCGAAGGTCTTGGAAAGACTCATCCACCAAATGGGAACGTTCTCCCTCTTCCGATCTTGTTCTAGAAGAGGTGTCGGAAGACAAGTCTCCTGCAAACGAAGGACTGTCTAACTACAAAACGTTAACCTCCTTATTGCTTCAGGAGTATGGAGACTCTCTTAGCCCGGCCGCTCCTCCTTCGCCTCGTTCGCTTTTCTCCAGTACTACGACCGTAAAGTCCTCTGCTTTTCTTAAGATGAAACCAGCTATATCTATGAAGAAGGCCCTCCAGTCTCTCGATTCATGGATAGGCACGAAGAAAGAGTTGGGCAAAACAGTGTTCTGCATGCCTCCTTCCAAACTTCTAGGAAGGAGAGGCATTTGGTACGGGACAGGAGAAACCATGGGTCTTTCTCTCCCTGTATCAGCAGACTCAGACTTCTCGAATCTGGTTGAAGCTTCCAGACGACACGCCTTAGGGTCGGCCAGATCGACATGGAGCATTTCGGAATTGAACCACCTCCTTAAGGGACTCTTCCTCGTCTTGGAGGTTTTCAATTTCCTGGACTGGTCTCTCGGAGTGCTTGCTAAAAAGACTCAGGACACGGTCCTGGCATGTATGGACAAAGCAGTCCAAGACGGCTTGGGAGAGGTTTCCTCCCTTTTTGGAGCGGGTTTGCTAAAGAAGAGATCAGTGTATGGATCCTTCTTGTCTAAGGCTGTTTCTCCGAGTCAGAGAACCGCATTATTGTTAGCTCCTTTGTCCGATCATCTGTTCCCTTCTCAGTTAGTGAAAGATATATCACGCTCACTGACTGAGAAGGCGACACAAGAGCTCCTTGTGCAGGCAACGAAAAAGAATTGCCCTATAGTGTCAACTCTTAAGAAGGACTCTCGTCCTTCTCAGCAGCCCTTTCGTGGAGGCGCGACGACTCGTCCCCCCTCCAGAAAGAAGAGCTCAGACAAAAGAGGAAGGTCATCCTTCCGGCCCTTCAAGAAGGGAAAATGACTCTCAGATCCTCCGAACACCAGTAGGCGCCAGACTCCTGAACTACGCAGGAGCCTGGGCATTGAGAGGAGCCGACTCCTGGTCGATGTCGGTTCTAAGGAAGGGATACATCATCCCCTTCAAGGACAGTCCTCCCCTAACTTCTACTCCTCGGGAACTGTCCGCGAGGTACAGAGACCCTATAATGAAAGATACGCTCCTTCAAATGGTGGATCAGATGTGGGAAAAGGAGGCCATTGAACTGGTGCAGGATCCACACTCCCCGGGATTTTACAATCGCCTTTTTCTAGACCCGAAGGCTTCGGGGGGGTGGAGACTGGTACTGGACGTAAGCGCGCTGAACCGATTTGTGGAAAAGAAGAAGTTCCGCATGGAAACGTCCGCCTCGGTTATGTCAGCCCTACGTCCAGGAGATTGGATGGTCTCACTGGACTTACAAGACGTGTATTTCCACGTCCCCATTCATCACTCGTCGAAGAAATTTCTTCGATTCATGATAGGGGGCAAGATTTTTCAATTCAGGGCTCTGTCTTCACGAACCTGATGGCGAATGTAGCGAAATGGCTTCATCTAGAGGGAATCAACATCTCCCTCTACTTGGACGATTGGCTAATCAGGGCCAAGTCAGAGAGCCAGTGTTTGGAGGACCTTACGCTAACACTAAATCTGATACAGTCTCTGGGATTACTCGTAAACCTCGAGAAGTCACAATTGATCCCTAGCCAAAACCTGGTTTATCTGGGGATTCAGATGGATTCTTGGGGTTTTCGGGTGTTTCCTTCGCAAGAGAGACTCACTCGAGGCTTGTCAAAGATCTCGAACTTCTTAGAGAAAGAACACAGTTCAGCGAGGGAATGGTTGAGCCTGTTAGGGACCCTTTCCTCGCTAGAGAAGTTCTTTCCTCTAGGGAGGCTTCACATTCGCCCTCAAGAACTCTTAGCCATAGATCAATATCTCGCTGAGGCTCTTGAGGCGAAGCAGACTCCTGGGCAGTAGCCACGAAGTCTTCCGCCTAATCAGGTAGGAACCAAGGTTTTATTAATACCTACAACATATGTTGTTTACCTGTCTATTTCAGTAGTTAGCTGTCTCTTACCCACCACCAATGGGTGCCAATCAGCTAAGTATATATCTGACAGGGAAGTTGAATGTATAAAAATATTGTCATGATACAATAAAGTTTTATACATACTTACCTGGCAGATATATACGATTAATGGCCCACCCAGCCTCCCCTCAGGAGATAGGTGGAAGAGAGGAAATCTGATTAGAAAATGGGAATGGTTCCTAGTCCTGCCACCCAGGGCAGGGCAGTAGATCACCTGACCTACCTGTAGTGTGTGCCGCGAAATTTGAATTTCTGTCGGGGACGACGGAGTCTATAGCTAAGTATATATCTGCCAGGTAAGTATGTATAAAACTTTATTGTATCATGACAATATCATCTTTATGGACTTCATGAAGTTCGCGGCTAAAAGAGATGCAAATATTGATCCTCAGAATATCCTTTTCTTAGAATCGGATAAAAGAGAATCAACGTTGCGTCAGTATGACGCAGCAGTTAAAAAACTAAGCAAATTTCCTGAAGGAAACGGATTCTCGAACCATGACTACTAATCTGGCTATATCCTTCCTCAGATCCTTCTTTGAAAAAGGTCTAGCAGCTAGTACTATTACGACCAATAAGTCAGCTTTAAAGAAAATATTCCAGTTTGGCTTTAAGATAGACTTAACAGACTCTTATTTTTCGTCTATTCCTAAAGCTTGTGCTAGGCTCAGACCATCAGAGAGACCTAGCTCAGTCTCATGGTTCTTAAATGATGTTCTCAAACTGGCTTCAGATACTGACAACGATTCATGTAACTATATACCACTCTTAAGGAAAACATTATTCCTGCTCAGCCTGGCCTCAGGAGCCAGGATATCTGAACTGTCGGTTGTCTCCAGAGACTCTGGCCATATTGAATTTCTTCCTTCAGGACAAGTTCTGCTATCCCCAGATCGTAGTTTTTTGGCCAAAAATGAGGACCCCTTAATGAGGTGGGCTCCTTGGAAGATCCTCCCTCTTCCTCAAGACCCTTCTCTATGTCCAGTGACGACCTTACGAGCCTATCTGTCCAGGACATCTTCTAGGTCCTCAGGTCCCCTATTTATAAGGGAAAAAGGTGGTACCATTTCCTTAAAAGGAATTAGGCAACAAATCCTGTATTTTATCAAACAAGCCAACCCTGATTCATTCCCTAAAGCCCATGACATCAGGGCAGTAGCCACCTCAATCAATTATTTCCAACATATGAATTTTGATGATCTAAAGAAATATACAGGCTGGAAGTCGCCGACAGTTTTCAGACGTCACTACCTGAAATCCTTGGAATCTCTTAAATTTCCGGTAGTGGCAGTGGGAAACACAGTTTCTCCTGACACTGTCTAAGTAGTTTTAGTCATAGATCCAGATCTCCTTTCTACCTGCCTCACTAACATTTTTCCTGTGATCCTGCCACCAGGCTCAAACCCTGTTTGAGCCTTAGCTGCCAAAAGGCTATATTGTGATGTTTCCCTTATTTTTGTGGTAGGGTTACTCACAACTGTGTATATATTGCCAAAGGCTATGTCGTGATGTTCTCCCTTATTTTTATGCTAGGGTGACTCACATATGTATATATTATATTATTCTAGTTTTAAGTTATCATAAGTTAGCATAAGTATACTGTTAAGTCCTTTTACATAGTTTAAGGCTAACATAAGTCACTATGCATTAGTTTAAGAATTTATATGATAACTTTGTAAACATTTAAGCTAGATTATACTCATATTATGTCTTTTTGTGTTTTCTTGTTGCCTCTTAATGTTACCTTTTCTCCAAGCTTGTGGCTAATTCTCTGGTACTATTTCACAAAGCGACACGGGCTGAGCCCAGAAAAGGGATTTTGACGAAGGAAAAATCTATTTCTGGGCAAGGGCCCGTGTCGCCCAGTGAAATCCCCCCCTGTTTTCTCTCCCACCCTTGTGCCCAAGCTTGGTCTTCTAACGTCAAGGATGGCCACTAGAGGCACTGGTGTTGGCGTGGGGGAGCAAGTAGTAGTAGTTGCTGGTGCGGGCTGTGTACCAGGTTTCTCTAGCAGGGGGATTTTGTTGGAGGAGGTCTAAATGACAAGAGGTCCGTGGTAGTGGTTTCACTCACCCCAGTACCATACCGACACCCTCTTTTTATTTAGGGTGAGCGAGTCAGGATACTCTGACATCCCCCTCTTTTATTTTTCTCTGGTAATGTTAGCACTATTTATCTTAAAAATATGAACTGAAGGGATATTTCACTGGGTGACACGGGCCCTTGCCCAGAAATAGATTTTTCCTTCGTCAAAATCCCTTTTTTCCTAACTATACAAACCTGAGGTCCTTTACACATAGTCCCACCTCATGCCACCCCTCACTGCATTTTCCTGGGCCTAAAGCAAAAGTGATTCCTTGCCTCCCAGTTGCGCGGTGCGCGCACTGGTGGACAAGCAGTTAACTACTTAACCCCTTGTTCGAAGCTTACGACCGTTCCAGCTGCTGCTAAAGTAATCTCCCTAGTGTAAAGGACCTCAGGTTTGTATAGTTAGGAAAAATGCAATTTTCGACAAATTGCCATTTTAAGTGTAAAATCCTAAACATAAGATGGTAGACTTCTGCCTCTCGTTGAAGGAATTTATGTAGCTCCAAGCTCCAAGGTCTCTCAGATTAGGGTGCTTGTCAGCATTAAAATTTTTCACTTCAGAGAACTAAACTGTGAAAAATACTTTAAAAGTGCATGCAATCTAGATAGCACAGCTAGTAGCCTTTGCAAATAGGACATACAAGTTAGGTTATGAAATAAATATGAACTTCTATTGTGTCACATCCTTTCAGTGGTGCAAAATGCTTGAAGGATTTCATTGCATTTTATGTAAAGATGGCTTGAACGATCATGATCAGGCTCTGATTAAAGTTTTTTTCTTTCAGGCAGATTATCTTGAGAAAACAACTACTAGTACAAGGAACTGAGTAGTGACGAGCCCTGCACATTCATAGTTTGGTTGAGAATTGTTCTGGATTCACAGTCTGTAAAGGTAAGCCACAGAAGAAACTACAAAAGTTCTACTAAACTTCAGGCTAAAGCAAGACTTTCAAAGACTGACACTGATTGATTGCTTAAAGGAGATTCTGGTGAAGTATTTAGTCATTGTTCCGATACGTAATACAAACCCTCGGTCCTTTAACAATAGGAAGTAGCTAGCGGCAGCTGGAACGGTCGTAAGCTTTGAACAAGGGGAGAATGGTAGTTAACTGCTTGTCCGACTGTGCGCGCCGCACGCCTGGGAGGTAAGAACCACTTTTGCTTTCAGCCCTGGTGTGTCAAGACGTGCTCGTTATCGCTCTGCCCGCTACTCGTTGTATGCTTTGTTGTGTATTTTCCTTTGACTGGTTTGTTTTGGTTTGAAAGAAACTTGTAAGTACCCAGTTTTTTCATTGTTTATTTCAAGTGACTTAAACATTATGGATCAAGAAATGGAGCTTTCGCCGCGCCCCCCGATCGCCCGTAGAGTGTGTCCCGGTCTGGAGGGCCGTAAATGCGGCGGATTTTGCTCCTTTGTAGACGTGGATCCACATGAATTATGTACTCGGTGCCAAGGGCGAGAATGCTCTCGGGCCGAGCCATGCATTACCTGTGTTAATTGGTCCGAGGCGCAGTGGGTTCTGCAAAGGAGTCGTCGGAAAGCTCTCCAGCGACTCCTTTGGTGACGGATACCTCGTCTTCCTTTCTACCCCCTGGTCAGCCCCCACATTTCGCGCCTTCCCCTGCGGGGGTGGGGGGCCGCGGGTAGCGGAGTCCTGCTCCTCGCTTGATCCGTCGAGTGTGGAGGATTGCGCTCGCTACCCGGACGTACAGTTGTACTCGGGGTCTTCCGTCCGCTCTGGGTGGGGTTCGTCCCCCCCCCAAGCGAGAGGGTACCCCTCTAACTGACCCAACTGTTGCTTCCGCAGGTGTGCCTTCCATGAGAGACGACCTTGGGCAGGTGTGGGAGTTGCTGGGACTGCAGGGAGTGCCTAGTATCCAGGGGTTGATCCAGTGGTTGGCGGGGTCGGCAGTGGTCACTCATGGAGTGGTGACAACTACTACTACAGCACTAACTACTCCAGGGTACGCCGCCCCTCCGCATCTTTTGTATACCCCACACGTGACTTCGGTGACTCCAACAGCCGCAGTACAGATGCCGCTCGCTGCCGTACCGAGGAGGGGCGTGCCGCCTCCACCTGGCTTCTTTGTGCTGCCGACCCCAGACTTTCGCTGCCCAAAAAGCTCCCCCCTGAACCTGCCTCCTGTACCTAGGATGTTGGTGGCCGAAAACAAGCCGCCTGGGTCGCCCGAGTTCTCAGCCATACCTGCCGTACCTGCCGCTACTGCTGCTGCTGGCCCAGCCGCTCATGCCGCTCCTGCTGTCCCAGCCGCTCTTGACGTTCCTGTTGTTCCTGCTGTTCCCGCTCCTGCTCACATCATTCCTGGTTACAGTGGTGCTGCTCCAGGCTCAGGTCCTTCCGGACAGGTGCAGTCGGGCCCTGTTGCTTCGGCAACTGCCCCGGCTCCATCCTGGATGGAAGACCTGACGTCTGTCCTGCGCAAGCTGACGAAGAAGAGGAAGAAGAAGAGGAAGGTGTCGTCGTCGTCTTCGTCGTCTTCTTCGTCGTCTGCTGCCTCCTCTTCCCCTTCGACTTCTAAGGCTACCAAGCTGAAGAAGAAGAAGGCTGCCTCCTCCCCCACTAAGAAAGCTCCTTCGGGACCTTCGAAGGGCCCGTCTCACTTCGGTGAGTCGGGGGGTTCTTCTGCTGGTCCTCCTGTTCCCTCGGGAACAGGGCCCGTCTCTCCTTCCGCAAGGAAAAAGAAGGCGTGGACCAGAGGAGTACCGGCTCCGGCCAGTACTTCCTTGCCTGGTGTTAGCGGCTCTGCCGCTAAGCCAGGTACCGGCTCGGCTTCTCGTTCGCGGGAAGTTCCGAGTGTACAGTCTCCCGCAGGAGACCGTGCAGCCAAAGTTTTGACGCCTGAGTTCGCTCGGCGTCAAGACCGAGGCACGGAGCAGAAGACTGGTGAGAGCCGCTCAGGTGATTCTCGCCAGGCCAGCGGCTGCTCTCGCAGCGACCAGCTGGTAACTTGGGCTGACGTGACGGTCTCTGACCGGCCACGGGTTGAGGCTGGGAAGAGGTCCCCCCGGCCGTCCGTACCAGCCTCGGCTGGTACCTGCAGTTTGACGTGCCATGAGGACGCTCACCGGTCTCACCACGACAGTGAGCCCTGCAGGTCGCCTGACCGCTGCTCCCATAGGGACTGGGTGGATAGGGCGACCAACAGCAGCTCGTCTGACACACGGGACCGGGGTCGACGTGCTCAGTCGAGCTGCTTGCCACAGGTGAGCGGCGCAACCAGGCCTGCAGTCCGATCCCCACCGCGGGTTGGTGATCGGCTGCAGCCCTCCAAGCACACTGGTCCTGCCAGTGAGCGACGAGGGAGCATCAGGTCTGCCTCTCCTATACCTTCAACTTCCTCGGGTTATGCCGGGAAGAGCGAGGTATCCAGGAGTGATCGTGAGGGGTGCGCCCCTCATGATCCCGTCGCGACGCCATACTCACCAGGCACGGTTTTAGGACCGGCCAGGACGTACGCGCAAGTGACAGGAGGAGACCGTGACGGGTCTGTCGCTGTTCTTCCTTCTGAAGGAGGAGGGTCTCGGGAGCTGCTCTTGTTGGAGGGACTGGACAGTCCTACTCGTCAAGACGCTGTTACTCCCGAAATCCAGAGGAACTTTGCCGAGGTCATTGCGCTGATTTGTCAGCACAACGGCCTTGGGGAAGGATCGCTGCTCCCATCATTCGAGCCCACGTCCCGGCTCGAGTCATTTTGGGGCCGGGAGAGGGAACCCAAATTGACGGTGGGTCTGCCGTGGTCAGAGCTGGCTGACTCGGTCCTTGACCAAGTGGAGCCTCTCGTTTCCGGACGAGAGGATTCGCTGAAGTCAGGACGGTCTTCGAAGCTACTTCCTCCTCCTCTACAGCATCAGAGGCGATTTTATGTGCATCTGAAGATCCGATACCGCCCAAACAGGTTAACCCGGAGCTAGCAAGGCTAACTCCAGGTGTGTTCTCGCAGCAGCTCCTGTCGGAGAACCTCTGGTTCTCACAACAGGAGGCACTTGCCCTGGAATCTACCGCTATGGCAGCATTCCAGGCAGTCTCTTGGTTGGATCTGTGGTCCCTCACAGTATCCAAAGTCGCGGCCGACTCCGGGAGTTCTGCTCTCGAGGAAGACCCGGCGTTCAGGAGACTGTGCCAGTCTGGAGGTAGAGCCATCTCTTACCTCGCCCATCAGACGGCGAACCTGTGGGCCAACTTGGTGCTTCGTCGTAGGGACGCAGTCCTTACACGAGTAACCAAGGGGGCTGGGCGCGAGGCGGCACTCGGTCTTCGCAACGGACCTATTAGGAGTTCCTCCTCCCTCTTTCCTGGAGAGATGGTGGACGCTGCGGTGGAAAGGCGGCGCACTGATGACAGTGACCGCCTGGTTCACCAGGCAGTCTCAAAGGCTTCTGGCCAGCCTCGAGCCACTGCGGCTAAGCCTAAGAGTTTAGCTAGCTCTTCCTCGGCTGCTAAGACGGTTGCCCCGTCTAAGCCCCGAGGAAAGACTCCTGCTGCTTCAACTTCTGCTAAGGGAGGCCGACATAAGCCCTCCTCCCAGCCCTTTCCCCGAGGAGGTGCTGGGAAGAAGTCGAAGCAAGGTGGGAAACGCTAGGGATGGCGTTCCCCCCTCACCTGCTGCCAGAAGTGGGGTGTTGCCTGGCAAGCCATTGGGCAACTTGGCAGCGCTACGGCGCCGAGACCTGCATAGTAGACGTCCTTCGGGAGGGATATCTACTACCCTTCGAATCTCGGCCACCCCTCATCTCCAACCCGGTCCATCTTCAAACCTATGTCCAGGGTTTCATCAAAGGGCAACGCTCTTCGACAGGAGATAAAGACCATGCTGAGCAAACGAGCTGTGGAAATCGTAAAGGATCAATCACTGGGCTTTTACAGCCGCATTTTCCTGGTGGAAAAGGCCTTGGGGGGCTGGCGACCGGTGATCGATCTCTCTCCCCTGAACCGATTCGTTCGCCAGACTTGGCTCACGATGGAGACGGCACGTTCCGTGCTCGACTCCATCAGGGAGAACGATTTCATGCTTCCAGTGGATCTGAAGGACGCGTATTTTCAAATACCCATCCATCAGTCCTCCAGAAAGTACCTCCGCTTCATCTTTGACGGGACGGTGTACCAATTCAGGGCACTTTGCTTCGGTCTCTCAACCGCCCCACAGGTGTTCACGCAAGTGTTCACTCTGGTGTCTGCTTGGGCCCATTCGCACGGGGTACGTCTCCTGAGGTATCTCGACGATTGGCTGGTCCTGGCGAGCTCCCGCTCGTAGTTGCTGCAGGACAGGGATTGACTTTGAAGTTTTGCCGCGATCTGGGGATCGTAATAAACTTTGAGAAGTCCGATCTCGAACCCAAGCAGAAGATGAAGTTCCTGGGTATGCTGATCGACACGGTAGCAGGGAGAGTCTTCCCCGCAGACTCTTGGATCAGCAAATTCAGGGAGGGAGCCGTCCAGTTCCTGTCTCGGCAGGAACAGGCAGCTCAGCAATGGCAAGTCGTGATCGACCACCTGTCGTCACTCGAGAAGTTAGTTCCTCACGGACGTCTTCACCTGGGGTCTCTCCAGTGGAGACTAAAGGAGAGTTGGTCACAGGCAAGTGATCCACCGTACTTCCCTGTGTCCCTCATGGAGAAAGTGAGGCAGGACCTAGCCTGGTGGCTCGATGACAGGAACCTCTTAAGAGGAGTGCCTCTCCGCGCACTCCCCCCCCCCCCCCCCCGGAGACGTTACTGTTTTTAGACGCATCGACCAAGGGATGGGGCGCACACCTGGAGGAGTTGCTGACTGCAGGTGTGTGGGACCATCACGACAAGCACCTTCACATCAATGTCCTGGAACTCAAGGCGGCGTTTTATGCCCTCCAAGAATTTCAGGACCGCTTGGTGGGACACTCAGTGGTGTTGATGTGCGACAACACCACAGTAGTGACGTCAACAAGCAGGGGGGCCTAGTGTTTCTCCCGCTACACCAGTTGACCGTGCAGGTGCACAAGTGGGCTACGGCTCACTCAATAGAGCTGTCAGCACGCTACATTCCAGGCAAGAGGAATGTAGTAGCAGACAAGCTCAGCCGTCGGGATCAGGTGATAGGAACCGAATGGTCTCTACACCCAGATGTGGCAGAAAGGCTCTTCAACCTGTGGGGGTGTCCAGTCGTGGATCTGTTCACCACCCGGCACAACAGAAAACTCCAGGTTTTCTTTACAGCCGTGTCGGACCCATGGGCAGCTGCAGAGGACGCTCTTCAACATCCTTGGGACAACCTCTTCGTTTACGCCTTTCCTCCCTTCTGTCTGATTCGGAAAGTGATCAGCCGAGTGCTGGCCACCTCGAATCTCAGGATGATCCTGGTGGCTCCCAAACGGCCTGTCTGGACCTGCTGGCTCTGCTTGCGGAAGCACCGAGAAAGATGCCCCACTGGCACAACCTTCTAGCCCAGCCACACGTAGAACGGTACCACCGAACAGTCCAGTCCCTACAACTTCACAGCTGGTTGTTATCCACCATCTCTTGCGAACGAGAGGCTTTTCTCGCAGCGCAGCAACAGAGATGGCTGGACACGTCCGACAGTCCTCTGCAGCTGACCAGGGGAAGTGGGCCGTCTTCTGTGGTTGGTGTCGTAGACGGGGTCTATCTCCTCTCAGAGCCACTCTTCAGCAGGTAGCGGATTTCCTCGTTTTTCTTCGCCGAGAGAAGATCCTCTCAGTACCCACAGTCAAAGGATACAGAGCCACCCTGGCCCTGGTCCTAAAGCTGAGGGGACTGGATATCTCAAATTCGTTCGAGATTTCCTTGCTCATGAGGAGCCTTGAAAGGTCTTGCCCACCCAGGGAACTCAGGCCCCCTGAGTGGGATGTGACTCTCGTCCTTAGGAGTTTGACTTGAAGACCCTTCGAGCCACTCCGAGAGTCATCAGACAGGGATCTGACCCTCAAGACCCTCTTCTTGCTGGCCCTGGCATCGGCGAAGAGAGTAGGGGAACTTCATGGTCTGTCTTTCAATGTTAAACATTCCAGGGGATGGGGATCTGTGATGCTCGATTTCGTCCCGAACTTCGTAGCCAAGACTCAGAATCCGTCGATCCCTGACGACAGGTTCAATTCTTTCACAATCCCCTCCCTAATGGACTTCACCGATATGATACGGATGAGATGCTGCTTTGTCCTTTGAGGGCGCTACAGCGCTATCTGAAGAGAACTCGACACCTCAGGCCTGAGTGACAACGCCTCTTTGTTAGCACTAGGGTTACCAAGAAAGAAGTATCAAAGAACACGCTTTCTTTCTGGCTGCGTGAGGTGATCAGGAGGGCGTATGAGGCTGATGGTAGTGACGACACCCGTACCCTTCGTCTGAGAGCCACGAAGTCAGAGGCATTGCCCCGTCAATGGCGTTCCGCAAGAACTTCTCCGTGGCGCAGGTCCTGAAGGCAGCGGTCTGGGCCAACTAGACTACCTTCACTTCCTTCTACCTCCGGGATATTGCCCACAAGTCCTTGGATACTTTTTCCTTGGGACCTGTAGTGGCTGCTCAACACGTGTAAGCTTACCCAGCACCCGAGCAGGCAGAACAGCATCGATTCCTGGTGTGACTGTGGGAATGAATGTGGTGAATGAGTGTGACTGGCTTCTCTTCCCCATCTTTCTCTCCCTCTACCTGTGGGCAGAGGGACACGGTCGTCACCACGCTGGAAAGGAAAGAAATGCCGGTAAGCTACTCGACCGAGCTCCAACCTATCCCTTTCATTAGGGATAGGAGCATATATACACCACTTCCTCCAACAAGGGGGAGGAAGTGGATGCCAACAAGAGACAAACCCATAACTTTATGTTGCCTCTTGCAAACTGGAACAAGTTCTTGCTTGCTGGTACGAAGAGATACGCTTGCCTCTCTCTTAGTACTCGGCCCAGAGGTCTGGCCATTGATCCTGCGGTGCACACCCCGATCAATCGGACAGAGGCTTGGACCCCTCCCTCGCTCTCACGACCAGGGAGGCATTCCAAGGTTGGACGAGCACCAGTCTGTTCACCAAAAGACTCAGATTCCTCCCACCAAGAAATGAGTCTTCCTATGGTTAAAGGACCGAGGGTTTGTATTACGTATCGGAACAAATGACAATTTGTTGAAAATTGCATTTTTGTACATTCAACTTCCCTGTCAGATATATACTTTGCTATAGACTCTGTCGTCACTGACAGAAATTCGAATTTTGCGGCACACGCTACAGGTAGATCAGGTGATCTACCGCCCTGCCGCTGGGTGGCAGGAATAGGAACCATTCCCGTTTTCTAATCAGATTTTCTCTGTCGCGGTACTGCCATCGATCTTCTGGGCGGTATTTTTTGGTGACGTGTTGGATCTTTGGTTTGGCATACGCTTTTGTTAACTGTTTGTTGTTTGTTCCGACAGAATACAAACCTTCGGTCCTTTTACAATAGGAAGGTTACTAGCGGCAGCTGAATAGGTCGTAAGCTTTCGAACAAGGGGTTCGGTAGTTAACTGCTTGTCCGACAGGCGCGCGCCGCGCGACTGGGAGGTAAACAATCACTTTTGCTTTCGGCCTCACAGCGAGTGGATGTGTTCTGCGCTCTCTGCCTGCTTTATCATCGTTCGCTTTTCTGTATGGTTGTGCTTTCTTGTTGTGTTTGTGTGAACTGACTGTAAGTACATTCATTTCCTTTATTGCTTTCATCAATTATTGTGATTTGGCTCAATTATGGATTCTCCGCACCCTCCAATTATTCGGCGATTGTGCCCAGGAACCGAGGGGCGTAAGTGCGGCAAATTCCACAGTTTTCCAGAGATTGACCCCCATGTATTGTGCGCTCGGTGCCGGGGGCGCGAATGCTCTCGCACCGAGCCCTGTGATGTGTGTATTAATTGGTCGGAGGTGCAGTGGGGCTTGTACGAGGGCAGGAAGAAGCGAAGGCCTGCAAAGGAGTCGTCGGAGAGCTCTCCCGCGACTCCTTTGGTAACGGACACTTCGTCGTCTTTCCTGCCCCCTGCTCAGCTCCCACGTATGGCACCTTCCCCCTGGTTTCCAGGTCCTTCTCCTCACCCATCTGTCGAGTGTAGAGGAGGGTGCTCGGTACCCCGAAGTTGAGTTGTATTCAGGGTCCTCTATCCATTCGTCCACTCCCCGCGAGCGGGCAGAGACCCCCGTACTAACCCGACCTTTGCTTCCCCAGGTGCGTCTGCTGCGAGGGACGACCTTGGCCAGGTGTGGGCTTCACTGGGCTTGCAGGGCGTGCTGAGTGTCCAGGGGCTGTTGTACCATCTTGCTGGTGCTGCTGCGGTCACTCATGCCACGGTGACCACCACAACCACCACGTTGACCACTCCAGGCTATGCTGCTCCCCCTCACTTGGTCTATTCTCCACATGCTGTATTGGTCTCGCAGACCACCTCTGTACAGGGTCCGATCGCCGTGACACGGGGGAGTGTGCTGCCGCCACCCGGGTTTGCCGTGTTGCCGAGACCTGATTTCCAGTGCCCGAAGAGCTCGCCCCTGGACCTGCCGCCGGTGCCAAGGATGTCGGTGTCGCTGGTCCGTCCTCCTGTGTTGGACGTGCCACCTGCCGTGCCTGCCGTACCCACCCAGATGCTGATGACTGTGCCTGCTGTGACTGCTCCGTTGCTGACCGTTCCTGCCGTTCCTGTGTTGCCTGCTCCTGCCGAGGTTGTTCCTGCTCGTGGCGTCGCTGTACCCGACGTTGGTCTTTCCGGACAGGTGCGTCTGGGCCCTGTTGCTTCGGCAACAGCAGCCCCGGTTCCGCCCTGGATGGTAGACTTATCGTCGGTCCTGAGGAAGCTGACGAAGAAGAAGAGGAAGGTGTCGTCGTCGTCTTCTTCGTCGTCGTCGTCTGCCGCCTCGCCCCCTTCGACTTCTAAGGCTTCCAAGCCGAAGAAGAAGAAGGTTGCCTCCTCCCCTCCTAAGAAGTCTCCTTCGGGAGCTTCTCATGGCCCGTCTCGCTCCGGTGAGACGGGGGTGTTTCCGTTGGTCCTCCTGCTCCTTTGGGAGCAGGGCCCGTCTCTTCTTCCGTAAGGAAGAAGACTACGGGGACCAGAGGGGTACCGGCTAACACCGGTACTTCCTCGCCTGGTGCCAGAGGCTCTGCCACTGCATCAGGTTCCGTCTCGGCCTCTTGTTCGCGAGAGGTACCGAGTGTACGGTCGCCTACCAGCGACCGTGCAGCCAAGAACCAGACGCCAGAGCTCGCTCGACGTCAGGTTCACGGCACGGAGTGGAAGACTGGTGACAGCCGCTCAGGCGACTCTCACCAGGCCAGCTCTCGCTCTCGCGGCAACCAGCTGGCTACCCGGGGTGCCGTGACGGTCTCACCGTGACAGTGAGCTCTGCAGGTCACCTGACCGTCGCTCTCACAGAGAGCGGGCGGGTACGGCAACCAGCAGCAGCTCACCTGACATATGAGACCGGGGCTGCTGTGCCCAGTCCAGCCGTTCTCCTCAAGGAGACAGCTCCACCAGGCCTGCAGCCCTCCAAGCCCGCTGGTCCTGCCAGCGAGCGAGGGGGGAGCGTCAGGTCTGCCTCTCCCGTGCCTTCAACCTCCTTGGGTTACACCGGGAGGAGCGAGATATTGAGGAGTGATCGTGAGGGGTGCGCCCCTCATGATCCCACCACGACGCCGTACGTGCCAGGCACGGTTCTTGGACCGGCCAGGACGTACGCGCAAGTGGCTGGTGGAGACCGAGAGGGGTCTGTCGCCGTTCCCCCCCTCGAGGGGGGGAGGGTCTCGAGAGGTGCTCCTGTTCGAGGGACTGGACGGTCCTACTCCTCAGGATGCAGTGACTCCCGAGATCCAGAGGAACTTTGCCGAGGTTATTGCGCTGATTCGTCAGCACAACGACCTTGGGGAAGGGTCGCCGCTCCCACCTTCTGAGCCCACGTCCCGGCTCGAGTCGTTTTGGGGCCCGAAGAGGGAACCCAAACCGACTGTGGGGTTGCCACGATCAGAGCTGGCCGACTCTGTCTTGAACCAGATTGAGTCTCTTGTCTCCGGGCAGGAAGGGTCAAGCAGGTCGAGCAAGCTGCTTCCTCCTCCTCTACTGCGACAGCGGCGATTCTACGTGCCGTCAGAAGATCCGATGCTGCCCAAATAGGTAAACCCGGAGTTAGCCAGGCTAACACCGGGTGTGTCTCTGCAGCAGCTCCTGTCTGAGAACCTATGGTTCTCGCAGCAAGAGGCACTTGGTCTGGAATCCACTGCCATGGCAGCTTTCCAGGCCATCTCCTGGATAGACCTGTGGTCCCTCACAGTGTCTAAGGTCGCAGCCAACTCCGGGGGAATTTCTCCCGAAGAAGACTCAGCCTTCAGGAGGCTTTGCCAGTCTTGAGGAAGAGCCATCTCCTTCCTCGCCCACCAGACGGCAAACCTGTGGGCCAACCTGGTACTTCGACGTAGGGACAGCTGGTACTTCGACGTAGGGACGCTGTCCTTACTTGAGTATCCAGGCGGCTGGGCGTGAGGCGGCATTAGGACTTTGGAATGGACCTGTACGGAGTTCCTCCTCTCTCTTCCCAGGAGAGATGGTGGACGCTGCGGTGGACAGACGGCGCACTGATGACAGTGACCGTCTGGTACACTAGGCAGTTTCGAAGGCTTCTGGGCAGCCTCGAACTGCGGCTGAGCCAAAGAGCTTGGCTAGCGCTTCCTCGGCAGCTAAGACAATAGCCTCGTCGAAGCCCCGTGGAAAGACTCTGTCTTCTTCGACTTCTGCCAAGGGGGGCCGTTACCAGCCCTCCTCCCAGCCTTCCTTCTCGCGAGGAGGGTCAGGGAAGAAGTCGAAGAAAGGGGGGAAACGCTAGGGACGGCGTTCCCCCTCATCTGCTGCCGGAAGTGGGGGGGTGCCTGGCCAGCCATTGGGCAACTTGGCAGCGCTACGGTGCCGAGACCTGGATAGTAGATGTCCTTTGGGAGGGATATCTATTACCCTTCGAATCTCGGCCACCCCTCACCTCCAACCCGGTCCAACAGCAGACGTACGTTCCAGGTTCTTCGAAGGACGTAGCACTAAGACAGGAGATCCAGTCCATGCTGAGCAAACGAGCTGTAGAGATCGTCACGGATCAGTCACCGGGCTTCTACAGTCATCTTTTCCTGGTGGAAAAGTCTACGGGGGGCTGGCGCCCGGTGATAGATCTCTCTCCCCTGAACCGATTCGTTCGCCAGACTCGGTTCACGATGGAGACGGAACGTTTCGTGGACTTGAAGGATGCGTATTTCCAGATACCCATCCATCAATCCTCCAGGAAGTACTGCCGCTTCATCCTCGACGGGACAGTGTACCAATTCAGGGCACTTTGCTTTGGTCTCTCAACCGCCCCACAGGTGTTCACGCGAGTGTTCACTCTGGTGTCTGCTTGGGCCCACTCGCACGGGATACGTCTGATGAGGTATCTCGACGATTGGTTAGTCCTGGCGAGCTCCCGCTCGCAGTTGCTGCAGGACAGGGATTGACTACTCGAGTTTTGTCGTGATCTAGGGATCGTGGTGAACTTCGAGAAGTCCGATCTCGAACCCAAGCAGAGGATGAAGTACCTGGGTATGTTGATCGACATGGTAGCAGGGCGAGTCTTCCCCGCAGACTCTTGGATCAGCAGATTCAGGGAGGCAGCCAACCAGTTCCTGTCTCGGCAGGAACAGGCAGCTCAGCAGTGGCAAGTCGTGATCGGACACCTGTCGTCACTCGAGAAGTTACGTAGTCCCTCACGGGCGTCTTCACCTGGGGTCTCTTCAGTGGAGACTAAAGGAGAGTTGGTCACAGGCAACAGATCCTCCAAACTTCCCAGTGTCCCTGACGCTGGAGGTGAGGCAGGACCTAGCCTGGTGGCTGGACGACAGGAACCTCTTAAAGGGAGTGCCTCTACGCACTCCCCCCCCCCCGGAGATGCAGCTGTTCTCAGACG
The DNA here is from genome assembly GCF_015104395.2 of Macrobrachium nipponense. Lineage (NCBI taxonomy): Eukaryota > Metazoa > Arthropoda > Malacostraca > Decapoda > Palaemonidae > Macrobrachium > Macrobrachium nipponense. The sequence goes on along the minus strand of NC_087210.1, from coordinate 1,363,627 downwards.
CATCAACTGAGGGGTGGGGCGCACATCTGGAGGAGTTGCTGACTTCAGGTGTGTGGGACCATTGCGACAAGCACCTTCACATCAATGTACTGGAGCTCAAGGCAGCGTTTCTCGTGCTCCAAGAGTTCCAGGACCGCTTGATGGGACACTCAGTGGTGTTGATGTGCAACAACGCCACGGTAGACTTACGTCAACAAACAGGGGGGGCCTAGTGTCTCTCCCGTTATACCAGTTGACTCGGCAGGTGCACGAGTGGGCCGAGGCTCACTCAATAGAGCTGTCAGCATGCTACATTCCAGGCAAGAAGAATGTAGTAGCAGACAAGCTCAGCCGTCTGGATCAGGTGATAGGAACCGAATGGTCCCTACACCAGGACGTGGCAGAAAGGCTCTTTGACCTGCGGGGGCGACCAGTAGTGGATCTGTCCGCCACCCGGCACAACAGGAAACTTCAGGTTTTCTTTTCAGCCGTGCCAGACCCATGGGCAGCGGCAGAGGACGCTCTTCAACATCCGTGGGACAACCTCTTTGCGTATGCCTTTTCCCCGTTCAGCCTGATTTACAAGGTGATCAGTAGAGCACTGGTCACCCCGAATCTCAGGATGATCCTGGTGGCTCCTAAATGGCCCCAGGCCATTTGGTATCCGGACCTGCTGGCTCTTCTCGCAGGAGAACCGAGAGAGATTCGTCCAGCCACACGTAGAGCGGTACCACCAAACAGTCCAGTCCTTACGACTTCATGGCAGGCTGTTATCCACCATCTCTTGCGAACGAGAGGCTTTTCTCGCAGCGCAGCAACAGAGATGGCTGGAAACGTCCGTCAGTCCTCTGCAGCTGTGTACCAGGGGAAGTGGGCCGTCTTCTGTGGTTGGTGTCGTAGACGGGGTATATCTCCTCTCAGAGCCACTCTTCAGCAGGTAGCGGATTTCCTCGTATTTCTTCGCCGAGAGAAGCTCCTCTCAGTCCCCACAGTCAAAGGATATAGAGCCTCCCTGGCACTAGTCCTGAAACTGAGGGGATTGGATATCTCGAACTCGTTCGAGATCTCCTTGCTTATGAGGAGCTTCGAAAGGTCTTGCCCACCCAGGGAACTCAGGCCCCCTACGTGGGACGTGACTCTCGTCCTTAGGAGTTTGACTCGAAGACCCTTCGAGCCACTCCGAGAGTCGTCAGACAGGGATCTGACCCTCAAGACCCTCTTCTTGCTGGCCCTGGCATCGGCGAAGAGAGTAGGGGAACTTCATGGTCTTTCCTTCGATGTACGACACTCCAGGGGATGGGGATCTGTGACGCTCGATTTCGTCCCGAACTTTGTTGCGAAGACTCAGACACCGTCGATCCCTGATGACAGGTTCGAGTCTTTCCCTAATGGACTTCACCGATAATGATGCGGATGAGATGCTGCTTTGTCCTGTGAGGGCGCTATGGCGCTACCTGAAGAGAACTCGGCACCTCAGGCCTGAGTGTCGACGACTCTTTCGTTAGCACCGGGGTTACCAAGAAAGAAGTATCCAAGAACACTCTTTCATTCTGGCTACATGAGGTGATGAGAAGAGCGTATGAGGCTGATGGTAGTGACGACACCCGTACGCTCCGTGCGAGAGCCCACGAAGTCAGAAGTATTGGCTTGTCAATGGCGTTCCGTAAGAACTTCTCCGTGGCGCAGGTCCTGAAGGCAGGTGTCTGGGCCAACCAGACTACCTTCACCTTCTTCTACCTTCGGGATATTGCCCACAGGTCCTTGGATACCTTTTCCTTGGGACCCGTGGTGGCTGCTCAACAAGTTGTGTAGCTAACCCAGACCCTCGCAGGCTGAAACAGCATCGAGTCCTGGTGTGACTGTGAGAATGGATGTGAGAATGAGTGAGTGACTGGCTTCTCTTCCCATCTTTTTCTTCTCCTCTACCTGTGGGCAGAGGGTTACGGTCGTCACTACGCTGGATGAGGACGAGATGCAGGTGAGCTATATGACAGAGCCCCATCCTATCCCTTTCACTAGGGATAGGAGCAAAATATCCACCACTTCCTCCTACAAGGGGGGGGGGGGTGGAAGTGGATGCCAACAAGAGACAAACCCATGACTTTATATTTGCTCCTGTACAGGAACAAGTTCTTACATTGCTGGTATGAAGAGATACGCTTGCCTCTCTCTTAGTACTTGGTCCAGAGGTCTGACCATTGATCCTGCGGTGCACACCCCGATCAATCGGACAGAGGCTTGGATCCCTCCCTCGCTCTTACGACCAGGGAGGCATTCCAGAGCTGGGCGAACACCAGTACGTTCACAAAAGATTCAGATTCCTCCCACCAAGAAATGAGTCTCCTATTGTAAAAGGACCGAAGGTTTGTATTCCGTGTCGGAACAAATGACAATTTGTCCAAAATTGCATTTTTCCTAACTATGCAAACCTGAGGTCCTTTTACACATAGTCCCACCTTATGCCACCCCTCACTGCAGTTTTTGCTTGGGCCTAAAGCAAAAGTGATGGTTTACCTCCCAGTCGCGCGACGCGCGCCTGTCGGACAAGCAGTTAACTACCGAACCCCTTGTTCGAAAGCTTATGACCTATCCAGCTGCCGCTAGTAACCTTCCTATTGTAAAAGGACCTCAGGTTTGTATAGTTAGGAAAAATGCAATTTTGGACAAATTGTCATATTTGCCTTCAAAGAAGTGATTAGAATTTGGGTGAGACTACCAAATGCTTGGGTAGACCCTCACAACTTTGCAAGTAAGGGAAATATTAATATTTATTCACTAATACGTGTAAGAAGTGTGTTAAAACTTGATTGAGGAAAATAAACACTCTAACTTCCTACATAAGGAAGTCAGAAAAGCATATGACTAGAAACGCTGCCTTTAGAAGCTTTTTTAAGTCTCGTGCTAACGAGCAGTTAGAGTATTAGCAGTACTAGTAGTTGTTGCATCCTCATCACCTTCTTACCTCACAGAAACTACAAATTCATCTTTTGCAAATTTGAAGAGTAAATGGATGGAGCTCAAAATGCGAGCTCTGAAAGGTAAGAAGTGAATATAGTGTTTCCAGTGCAGTGGAGGGTGCGTCTGATCGGCTCTGTCTCGCTCCCAGGCCTAGACCTCTTCCAAGCTCCCAGGCCCAGAGGAGAAGGAATGTCGAAAGCCTTACGGAGGTTATGGAGAATCCCCACCGATCAAGCGTCCCCTCGGCAGGATCTGTGACGACCCAGACTGCTAAGGATCGCCATTGGAAAGGCATCCTCAAAGAATGCGTCTCCGAGTCCGATTCGTCATCTTACAGACATGTTTGAAGTTCGAAGAGGCGGAAAACAACTTGGACAAGCGTGTTTATTGTTCGAGGCGGACAACCAGAGTGGACAGCTCGGACAGAGTGAGTGTCTGATGTGGACAGCCAGCCAAGCCCGAAGCGCCAGATGCGGACAGCTCGGACAGAATCGAGTGTCCGAAGCGGACAGCTCCATCCAGGCGCCAGGAGCCAGATGCGGACAACTCGGACAGGAGCGAGTGTCCGAGGCGGACAGTGCCAGCCAGGCGCCAAGCGCCAGACGTGGACAGCCCGGACAAAGTATCGTACGCGATCAGCGCCAACCAGGTGTCAAGCGCCAGATACGGACAACCTGGACAAGGCGGACAGCTCGGACAAGCAAAAGTATCGTACACGGACGGTGCCAGCCGGGTGCCAAGCGCCAGACGCAGACACTCTGGACAGGCAAAAGTGTCGTACGTGGACTGCGCCAGCCAGGCGCCAAGCGCCAGATGTGGACAACGTGGATAGGCGACAGCCAGGCGCAAGGAGATAGCCAAGCTTTCGCCAGGATCTACTTCCATGAAATCGGACAGAGAAGTCAACCAGGAGGCTCCTCTTTATGACTTTTACCAAGAACAGATTTCTCTGGACAGGGACGCAAGATGTCGCAAAGGCGGCCATTGTCCTTGTCAGGATGTATCTGTTACTGGTGGAAGTTTTTCGCAGGCGCAGCCTTCTCTTGACAAGGATGCAAGATGTTGCACAGGTGGCCGTCATCCTTGTCAGGAGGGCTCTGATGATGATCGGACTTTTTTGCGGGATCATCCTTCGCTTGGCAGGGACTCAAGATGTTGCACAGGCGGCCGTCGCCCTTGTCGGGATGGATCTGATCCTGCTAGAAGCCCTTCACCTTGCGATAAGGGACGCTCTCCTTCGGCTGATCACGCTTCTCCTATTCGGCGTTCGGGATTGAGTGCCGAAGGAGAACATTAAGGTCCTTCCCTCTGTAAGCACAATTGCTGAACAGGAATCCAGCCCCTTCCTCGATTTCTGTGGAAATCGGGAAGACTTTAGCGAATTCCTGGATTAACTTTCCCTCTTTAGTGAGATATTAAACATATTGTCAAGTAAGTGCATAACACCTCATTGACAAAAAATGTATACTTTTTGTATCTTAAATGGGTTAGATCTCACTGACAAAGATCTCAATACATTTTATCGCGTAAGCGTATAAGCTCTCCTGGACAAGATTCGGAAGAGCTCTCATTCATTGGTTAGAGGCTCTTCCAGGTAATAGACTTGTAGACTACGTCCTTGAAGTCTTATGTCCAATAGAATAGGAAGCTTGAGAGATCCTCTTCGGTCCTCGGTTCTCACTTGGGATCTCCTTTGACTAATAATAATTCGTTCTATTGACGAAAAGAACGAAGATAGTAGATTTCCATTCTTTCTCTTCCTTGTCGAGGAAAGAATGTAGTAGAGAATTAGGTGTACAAGTGACTGTTATACTCTAAGTATTTTACCTTTGCGTTATTTTTCGACTGTATGGTTCAAGTCATATACGCATACCGTAGTTACCTCTACGGATGGCAACTGAAATCCCTGTATCCTTCCAGGAGTTTCCAAGGTAATGACAATGCTTAAAGGTATTGTTACGACAACACCAACTCAGCTTATGTATTTAGCAAAGGCTGTTTCGCTTAAATATGCATTATTGAGAGTTGCCTTAGGCTCGATAATAATTTTAACCTATTCCTTCATTGAAAGGAGTAGCTGGCAACTCAGGAAGAATACTGCGAGACGGCGAACGTAGACTGCTGTCATTGAAGACCAACAGTACCATCTAGTTCTCTGTCATGAGCGGTTGGTTACATCCCTCTCTCCTACGGGATTGACTGGCTAACCGTATCTTTCCCCTACAATCACGGATTTTAGCCTTGGATTGAGGGGAATTGTAGGCAAACATGAATAAACATTGTCTGCGATTTGCGAAGAAGCTTTCAACAGAAAAATCTCTTACACCTTTTATATGCTGTTTACCGCAATGTAACAGAATTATGGACGATTCTAACGCGGCATAGCACTATATTATATAATGCTCTCATGCTTATAAAAGCATAGCCTTAATGGAGAACGGAGCATACTCAGTGAGACAATGGTTGAGTCTGCTGGGAACCATTTCTTCGTGGCAGAAGTTTGTTTCCCTGAATGGACTGCAATGCAGTCCCATACAATTTTTCCTACCAAGAAACGGAAATAACATACGAGAGGGTGCCGGGTACCCTGACAGAGGTACAGATGTCCTGGCACATAGTCTAAAGAATTGCAAGCAATTTAGTTGACTCTATGGTTCCTCGATAGAGCGAGTTCTTAACCGAGAGGTTCAGTAGCCTCTTTGATAGCAGGCTCGGTAGCGCCACGGTCCGTTCCTGATTTCGTTCCCCGTCCAACTGGACGAGTTGGACGGGGGTTCGATCCCAGGGAGGGACAAAATTATTTTTAAATTAATTAGGCCAATTCCACAGCTCTCTCATATTTCAAGGAGCATCGAGAATCTCTCTCTTCGCCCCTATGCGCGTTAACGAGAGAGAACCTGTTTGGAGCATAGGCACGGAATGTAACGATCCTCAAGAGGTTCGCTGCACGATGTTGCAAGTACCGGAGAATCGTCTCGATCGACGATAATAACTATTGACGTCTGAATAATCTTCATTGGAAAGAGAGTTGTGGAAACCTGGGAGAGGTCTTTTTCATGGATCTCTTCACAAGGTTGAAGACGAAGAGGCTTCCTCTAGACTGCTTCCTTATTCTCGAGCCAAGAGCGGTAGCAATAGACGCCATCCTTTAGTTTGGAAGGGGAATAAATATTAGTCTTTTTTCCTATATTAAAATTCTTAACAAACGTATTAAGATAATTACTGGCGTCAGAGGGAGAGAGGATGATGCTTTTCGCTTCATTTTGGCCTTCGAGAGACTGGATTCACAGAAGTAAGTCCTTCTTACAGCACTTTCCAAAGGCCTTCCCAAGAGAGTCGGTCAACTCTATCAGCCTCACTTCGAAAGGTACCTCAAAACCTCTCCACTCTGAGTCTGTCTGCGTGCAGACTGACGAGAAGTTTACATGAATGAGAGGATTTTTTAAAGGTGAATGGCAAGTGTCATGGCCAAGACAAAGAAGTGCTGCAGATCTTGCTGGGTTGAATGAAGAAAGTGTCCTCTTCCAATACCTCTGTGACCTATATGGCTGTTGTTCTTCCTTTTCTGAGAGAAGAATCACCTTTGGATATATCTGCTATCAAAGAATACAGTAGGAGGCTATACTCTGTCTTTACAAAGGGACTTAAAGATAGCAGAGGACTAAGATCTTCGGGATCTTATACGATACCTCGAGACAACCAAGAGTAGGACATCATGTACTTCGAGTTAGAATCTTTTCGTGGCCTGCAGATTCCTTGTTCCGACAAGTTGGAACCTCCTCATCAAGCTTCTTTTAGAAATCTTATGAGGAAATTAATTTTTTCTCTTGGCCCTAGCAAATACCAAGAGAACAAGTGAATTTCATGTATTGGAGTCTCGCTTCACATTCCATGGAGACTCGGCTATTGGTTCTTGCCAGCACATTATTTCTGGCAAAGAACTAAAAACCCTTCTAACCCTGGCTCAGAGCTTTGAAGTCAAGGGACTTTCCCATTTAAGAGGGGAAGAGATAGAAGGGTCTCTTTGCCCAGTCAGGGCGCTTAAGTTTTATCTTCAGCAAAAGAAATGGTTTAAGGGTCTCCTACAGAGTCGTTGGGGTACGATGAGGGCCCGAAGCGCTTCCCAGAAGGTACTCAGAGGGATACGACAAGAGCCAAGAAAGCCCTGGCTTCGCCCACTTTCGGCTCGGAGTCATCTTCGACTTCCAGACCTCCTTCCCCTCCTTCGGGCAAGGAGAGGGAAGATTCCACAACGAGAAACCTCCTTAACATGCAGGAATAGATCTCGTCAGCAACGGAAGTACTCACAAAGGATCCTCCTCGGAGGAAGACTCTTCTCTCTCATCCAATTAAGATATCCTATAGTCTACTGGACGTAACTGGCTCCAAGCGTCTCCCCTCGTCTAATTGTCTATGAGGTTCAGAAAAAATAATTCATTTTGTTGTTATAGAAATTCTATTTGCTTATTTTGTTTATTAATTTTAAAATGATTGCGATTCCTTAACCAAGTTTGCATTGCAATGCGGATAAGAATAGGTTATGGCTATGTATGTCATCATGACCTATGAACCACATGTGAAGTTCATGAGCTAAGCATTCCTCTCCCCAGCCAACCTGCTTTACAAGCGGTTTATTGAGGTTAAAAGGAACAATGCTGATACGGCAAACGCGCCATACACCTTCTAGACTGATGACCTCGTCACCAGCTTAAGAGTTACTACTTGCTGTAAAAGATACGACTTTAGTATTTTCAAATGATATTTTTTTTGTTTTAATACTCCATCCACATGAGAAGAATGTCTGAAAAAAAAAACAGTACCAAAATTGAACAATATATTAGTTTCATGTTGGAAATCTGCATGATTGTAAATAAATGTAATTATGTTAAATTAGATATTCCTTATTCAAACTAATGAAAAAAGGTTTCCATACAAATTCTATATATTATTTGCCCTGTAAGATCCATATAGGATTATTCCATAGATATACATTTTCACTTCTAGACTTCCTGACTTTAAAATCTATTTTATTTTATTTTATTTATTTATTTATTTTATTTTATTTTTTTTATTTTTTCATTGACTACGAATATAAATCACCGGGACAGACAATATGTCAGTAGGTTTTGATATGTGTTTGAACTTTTAGCTTATTTGTCATTACTAAAGCGTTAAGTTAGAGTTCAAATCTTTACGCATATATATATATTTGGATATTTAATTAACCTATGGTTACGTTTTGCTTATTGATTTTATCGTGATTCCCTTTTTGTTATAATTTGTAACCCTTCCAACTTCTTACGGAGTGTATTATATTGGCTCCACTTGTATCCATATTTATTTTATTTTATTTTTTATATTTGATAAGTTAATGGTTGGCTTGAATATGTGGAAAAGTGTCCTAGCAGCGTACCGTATAAGGCTACTTGCGGTATCATTTCTATAGATACAAGATATGAATGATAAAGGTATTTAAAACCGCGAGAACCGCTATAATCCAGTTCGGATCCAATATCACGAGTTGTAACTCATAAGACATTGACACTTTCTTATTTATCTCTTATTCTACCAAACCAATTGACTCTGGGTGATAAAATATATTATTGGTTTTCTTAATGGAAAGGAATTCACACAACGAGTTAAGGAGATTATTATTGATTTACACCACCCGAGTCAGATTATCATGTGTTGAATTCCATGCTTACTGATTTAGCACTCATAAATATTCCTAGCGCACTCAATTGCGGTGTTTGTTTTTAGTGCTATTAATTCTATATAACGTGTCAGGGCAACTATTAACACTAAGAGGTGTTTATTTCCTCTGTCAGACTCGTAACTCTGTTAATGATTCTACGTGTATTCTTTCGAGGATTGATTTGGCACGTGATAGGCCTTTAAACTGACAGGTGTCTTAGTGTGTCCCTTGTTTTCATGACACGTGTTACAATTAGTTATGTGCTTTTTATATCCGTAAGCATTGTAGGCCAGTAAAACAGTGATTTGGCTTTCTGTGACATAATAGAGAACCCTGGATGACCAGTTTAGGACGATTGGTATGAAAGAGATTATTACTACTACCTGGTCGTTAGTCACCTGCTGTGTTCTTCGGGTTTTCCTCGTCACGGACCTACATATAATATTACATTTGATTACATAATTCTGATACACATACTTTAAATATACTTTTGCTTTAGGGTTTCCGTTCGAAGTGTTTATTGTTTTGCTTAGCTGCTGACCCTGTTTTCGTTGGAAGTGTTTATTGTTTTGCTTAGCTGCTGACCTTGTTTCTGTTCGAAGTGTTTATTGTTTTGCTTATTGCTGTTGACCCTTGTTTTGTTCAGTTTGTAACAGTTCTGCGCTCCAACCCAGATATTCAATGTTCGCGATCTCTTCGGTTAAGGAATTTTCTTGTTTAGATACGGTTTTAACAATAGGCACGGATGTTTCTATATCTTTTAGTCCAATTAATGGTTCTTTGCAGTATGGTGCGGGATTGCCGGATAATGCGTCAGCTATGATAATTGCTTTCCCAGGTAGATGTCTTAACTTGGCTCCCAAGACCTGAATGATCATATGCCTCCGAGTTCTTTTGGGACTGTGATTAAAGCCTTTAAAAAACTCGGTAAGTGACTTTAACAGGATAGCCGTAGATTATGAACTTGAATTGTACTAGTGAGTTAACGATACCTAGCCCTTCCTTGCCTATTACTGCAGGTTTACTTTCAGAGGGCTTTAGTTTACGTGAATAAAAAGCTATAGGAAAGAACTGTTTATCATATTGCTGAAGTAGTACGCCTCTTACCCCTTGGTCTGAGGCATCTGTTGCAAATAAAAAAAAATCCTTATTTAAATCAGGGATTTTTAAGTTAGGTGAGCTGCATTATTCCGCTTTTTAAGATATCGAACGCCTGTTGATGCTTTTTAGACCATAATAAATCTACGCCCTTCTTCGTAAGACCTGTTAAAGGAGCTGTCATGATTGAAGAGTTACTACAGCGCAAAAGTGCTGTATCCCCTTTTTATGTTAATAGGTACCGGAAGTTATGAATAGCCGACACCTTACCATGGACTACTTTAAGACCTTGACTAGACACATAAAGCCTAGATAAACATGTTCGGTTTTTAAAAACTCACATTTAGATATTTTACTCTGAGATTATTTGTCTTTGTTTCTGTAGCACTAGCTTTAGTTTATGCGAATGTACTTCTAAGGTATTAGAAAAGATTACAAGATCAACCATATAGGCATGTAGGTTATCCCCTAAAGGTCTCCAAACACTATATTGTAATTGGGGCGCAACGTAAGCCGGAGGCATACGTAAAAATGTCCCCTGAGTGTGCTGAAAACGGTGTATGAGGTACAATCACTTAGGTAATGGTATCTGGTAAAAGCCTTTAAGTAAGTCCAAGCTAGTGAAGAATTTATTCTAACCTAACAGAGATAAGATGTCGTCGGTACATGGCACTGGAAACTATCGGGAGTCGTTTCCTTGTTTAAGCGACAGAAATCTACGCAGATACGCCAAGTCCGATCTTTTATGGCATGACGTTTGAGGGAAAAATTATATGGGCTTATTTGATTTCCTAATGACTCCTATTACTAACATTTTTCAACTTCGTCATTTATCTCTATTTTGAAAATTCATTGGAAGTCTATACGAAGGTACGTATATAGCTTTATGCTTGTCCTTAGACCGTATTTTGTGTTAAATGACATCCGTTTTTCCCAGAGATCAATCGCTAGTGGAGAAACATCCTGGTATTCAGATAAAAATAAAAACAAATTCTGCTGAATCACCTCTGCTTGAATGACTTTACGGATATTACTTTAGATAGAGTATAAGAGAGATTCATCTACGACTGGTTGGGCGTGATTAAAAATTAGCAATAATAAAAAATGCGATATTTATATGTATAGGTTTTGTGGATTACTAGATTAACTTGTTGCTGTGAGTCAACCGTGTATAGGGCTTTGTTCGCGGAAATCGTTATATTTCAGAGTGTCGGGAAAGATTAAAATTTCAGATCCCAGCAAAGTCTTTTTACACGCACTAAGACATTCGAGGGTGCATGCGTCTCGAGATTTTGCGTGCAAACTGCGACTGCGGTTGTGGGAGAATTCTGTTGGGTCATTTGAACAATGTTACGATCTATGAGACAAATGTATAGTTCCTCTATATAAGTTATTATTTGATTAACTGTCTCTTTTTTTGTTCAAAATGGATTTTAATATGTTTGAAGGTTTATAGAATTTTCCTTTGATAAACACGCCTTATTTTGCAGGAGGTAAGATAATGTTTTGTATACCCCTAGATGGATATCTTACAATTACACTAGATACAGATCAATGTTTTTTATAACTATAGAGGTATCTGTAAGCGCTCGCTTATCCGGACTTCTCATTAGGGAAGTTCGAACAACAGACGGTGAGTCCGTAAATACAGGATATTACGTGTACTAAAGGAATAAAACAAGATATTCTAATTTTTACGGCACGTACAGTCGGGCTTAATCCACCACTACTTATAATAACTTATGTATTAAAAAAAACGAGAACCTGCTCTGATTACTTGATACGGTCGTGTGATTCATAGGGAAATTCATTTTTAATTCAAAAAGGTATTGGCATGAAAAAAAAAAGGTATGGTATAAATGATCCAACATCGTTTTTCCTCTCCGCTGAAGTCGCTTATGTGGAATGTGCTATGCTTTGAACACTCGGCAGATTTAACTGACCCTGACCGTTGACTAGATGACACAGTAACCGAGTTTGCTTAAGCACGATTTGTTTGATTCTGATATTTAGGGCTACTGTTTACCATCGGCAACGTATTGTGTGTTTTTAGCATTCTGCTGTTGGTTATGTATAGAGCAACGAACATATGAATGACGAACTATTAGGAATTGAGCGATTACTATTAAGACAAGTTATCTCTACTGCATTCAATATTAACTGTTTGTACTTGCTGTTGTTTACTTCATTCTTTGCTAAAATTTGAAATAGTGAGGGATCCTGGTCAGCGCATTTAGCCTAATGAAAGATTTTTATAGACATGTTATTCCTTGCAATACAGCTGTATTTTTAAAGTTAAATTGAGTCACTGAGGTTCGATATTTTACGCATAACTAAAAGCTGAAACTGCGATCGGGACTTTGCAAAGGAGCTTTTATTGGTTACCTCTAATTTATCCAGATTTGTACGGGTGTTCCACTTGTTTTTGTGTGTTTTCTAATCACTACGGTGCCTAACGACCCTATCCATGCATCTGTATAAATACAGACGTCCACTGCGTAAACGCATATTCACTGTTTAATATGATTTGTTATGTAAAGGATTAATAATCACCCAAAATGATAAAATTAACACAGTATATGATTATGATATTTCAGGAGAACTTCTGGAAACAGAAACTCAAAGATAAAAACTCGCAGTAGCGAAATCCCAATGATGTAGATAATTTCTGTAAAAAAGTAAGATTAAGAATGTCTCGAAACTTCAGCCACAGGAATAACGAAATTCGACCTGCAAAGGAAACACTCAGTTACTCCAAATGAATAAAAAGATTGTACTTAGCTTGTTCCGATAACGACACACGGCCTTGGTCCTCCTTCTGTTTTTAGCGGATGACCTGGTTTGGCTTCAGTTTTCCCCATGCGCGTTGTTTGGATGATTCGAGCCCTTGAAGATCCGATGCTGCAGACGCGTTCGGTTTGTTTCTTGAAGTGCCGGAAATGCTCAATAACGATGTTTTCTTGAATGATTCTAATGAGAGACGAAGCTTGCGTTGCCGTAGGAAAAAGACACGTCGGGTTTGTTTCTTGAAGTTATTCACTACTGAAATTGCTCACTAAACGATGATAATAAGTTGCTTGAAGAATCTCTTGCTTTCTTCATCGTTGATTTCTGATATGATACATTATTCGTTATTCTTCGGAAGACGTTGAAGAGTTCTTGTTGTTTTCTGAAGTCGCTCACTAAACGATGATACTAAGTTGCTTGAAGAATCTCTTGCTTTCGTCGTCGTTGACTTCTGATGATACATTATTCATTATTCTGGTTTTTCTTCGGAAGACGTTGAAGAGTTCTTGTTGTTTTCTGAAGTCACTCACTAAACGATGATACTAAGTTGCTTGAAGAATCTCTTGCTTTCGTCGTCGTTGACTTCTGATGATACATTATTTATTATTCTGGTTTTTCTTCGGAAGACGTCGTAGAGTTCTTCTCGTAGTCTGCCACCAATATTAGGGCTGTTGCCTTGTATAATAAGGCGCCCTATGAGGTAATGTTAGACTTGCGATAATCTTACGCTAAGTCGGTTGGTTATGCACTTCCATACTCATTGGAGTGTCTTGGGGTTTGTAGATCACTTACGAAGTCGGTATTATCTTCTTTGGTTATGACGACGATGTGTTAAACTCATGATGATTCGGCAATGATGTGAGGTTCTAGTAGAAAACACGAAGTATAAAAAATACTTATATTATCTGAGATTACATGGTGAAGATCAGGTAGGATTGTACAGGTCTTCTAATGACGATGGCTTGATCGCTTCTCCCAACGATGATGGCTAATTCTGTTCTGTTTCCACTACCATCTCGGTTACAAGTCATAAAGGAAGCAGACAGTAGCTCGAACATATGAACATACATACAAAATGAGACATATTACTAATCACGTAGGCCGTTTGAATTATAGGTCACGGTAGTTGTCTCAAGCAGGGAGCTTGGACTAATGTTTCAAAACAAATGAATGACTACAGGTGACGGCACGTCACCTTAGCGTCGTCACCTTAGCGTCTCTGGTCTGATCACATTCCTGCAAGCAATCTGGTTGACCTCTTTAGTTTTAGTCTTTTATATATATGGAATAACATTCCATATTTTTATTATGTAATCACTTACACAAGTGGATGAGATATTTCATTAACCAAAAGGGGGTGTATGAAATGTTGCACAATGATAAAGTAGTTTCAGGGCTGAATATTCATACTGCTAGGAGAAAATGTTAGAAATACCTTTGATTACTGTCTTTAGTAATGATTGACTTTCATGTTTTTATTTCAGACTAAGAACTACTTTACAAATGGAATAAGTCAAGTAGCTCTAGATGTGAAGTTTGCTGGGCAGAAATTGTGAAGGTAAAGTTACCTCGGAACTGAAACCTTTTCTGTGTTATGTAAGTTTTTTTTCCCATAAAGCAATAGTACCTATTAACAATCATATAGGATTGTGTTTCAGTATAATTTATCAGTTAGCTTTGAAACGTAAATAGTTAAAAATGGTTTTCAAAGAATTGCTTTTAAGTTTAATTTTAGCTTTTAAAAGTCAATGTCCTTGAAATTGCAGTCAGTTTCATGGGCTTCATGATAAGCAAGTCAGAGTCATGGACTCGCATTAAATCTGTAGCATGTCTTCTAATGAAATATAGTATTCCACAGACTCTCAGGTCCCAAAGCACATTAGTACTCAATTTGATGAACTTATTTGAAGAATAAAACAAGAATGAACCAGTCACTGAAATGAGACAGTTTTAGCTTTTTATATCACCCTTAAATTGAGTGTTAGACAGTGTTAACTTTTTATATCACCCTTAAATTGAATGACTCGTTCATAGAACATTGAGAAAACTTCAGATATATTTGAGAAATAAAGCAGCCATTTCATGAAAACTAGGAATTATTGTATAGTTTCAAACAAATTTAAACAACTGCTTCATGTTTCAGAAGTCTGACAACTTACTACTCCTGTCTAAATGACATTCCTGGGATTTATGCGCTGCCCCAAAATAGTTGTGACTTTTTCCCATTTTTAAACTATTTTTTCCCCTTTTTTTTTGTCTTGCTTACATGATCAGTTAATAAACCCACTGTGGCATCAGATATAATTGTTGTAACACGTGTATTGCGTACCTGATGATCCCTGTAGGGGGGGTTACTGCCATCAGTGCACCTTGCATGATGCACTGTAGGCCTTACTTAGGGTAGTTTTTACAATCAATTTTCCCTGTCAACGCTGAATTATCTCATAGTTCCCAGCGCTTGGCATTTGGCCTTAATTTCATTCCAGAGATCTGGTCAAGATTCCTTCCCAAGACTGAAAGAGGATTTCTTATTATTGTTTGTTATACTTTTAAAATACTAGTAGTATAGATTTTAATATTATTATTATTTAGTATGCTTTCAAATTTCTGAAACAATCAGACATTTGAATTTGCCTTGATTTTCTTATAATAAAAAAATTTGTGACATTAATTCTTAGTTTTAATGAGATGTTTGCGTTATTTCTATAATACATATATGTCAGAATTGTCCTCTTATGTTATATATGTGAGTACAGTAATATTAATTCTTGTTTCATATATCAAATAAATTTATTAAGTATACATATTAGCATAGTATTCTTAAAATGTTCTAGGTTAGTTATATTTATGGAGGTACTAATGTAATCAGATTTTCACTCTCTAATTTTCATCTTTCTTTTGATAGTGTCTTATAGCATATGGGTTCAGCGTTGTGACCCATGATCAGAGTATGTAGTGTGCATTCATATGTGGTTATGTATGAATACAGCACCCACTGCACAGTCTAGAGGCAAGGTTACGGTTGTTGAGGTATAGTATATGTATGTTTGAACTCACGGAAGGCAGATCTGTGACCATTATTCCTTATGAACCAGCTCAGCAGTGGCAAGTTGTGATCGGCCACCTGTCGTCTCTCGAGAAGCTAGTCCCTCACGGGTGTCTTCAACTGTGGTCTCTTCAGTGGAGACTAAAGGAGTGTTTGTCACAGGCAAGGGACCCTCCCTTCTTCCCCGTGTCCCTTACGGAGGAGGTGAGGCAGGACCTAGCCTGGTGGCTGGACGATGGGAACCTCGTAAGAGGAGTGCCTCTTCGCACTCCCCCTCCGGAGATGCTTCTCTTCTCGGACGCATCAACGGAGGGATGGGGGGCACACCTGGAGGAGTTGCTGACTGCAGGTGTGTGGAACCATCATGACATGCACCTTCACATCAACGTCCTGGAGCTCAAACAGTGTTCCTCGCCCTCCAAGAGTTCCAGGACCGTCTGGTGGGACACTCGGTGGTGTTGATGAGCGACAACACCACAGTAGTGGCGTACATCAACAAGCAGGGGGCCTAGTGTCCCTCCCGCTGCACCAGTTGACGTTGCAAGTGCACGAGTGGGCTGTGGCACACTCGGTAGAGCTGTTGGCCTGTTACATTCCAGGCAAGAGGAATGTGGTAGCCGACAAGCTCAGCCATCGGGATCAGGTGATAGGAACCGAATGGTCCCTTCATCCAGACGTGGTGGAAAGGCTCTCCAACCTGTGGGGGCGTCCAGTCATGGATCTGTTCGCCACCCGGCACAACAGAAAACTCCAGGTTTTCTACTCGGTTGTGCCGGACCCATGGGCAGCTGCAGAGGACGCGCTTCAACATCTGTGGGACAACCTCTTCGTCTATGCCTTTCCCCCGTTCTGCCTGATTCGCAAAGTGATCAGCAGAGCGCTGATCACTGCCAACCTTTGGATGATCCTGGTGGCGCCCAAACGACCTCAGGCCATTTGGTATCTGGACCTGCAGGCTCTGCTTGCCGAAGCGCCAAGAGAAATTCCCCCCGGGCACAACCTGTGCCAGCCACACGTAGAACGGTACCACCGGTCCATCGAGTCCCTGTGTCTTCACGGCTAGCTGTTATCCACCATCTCTTGCGAGTGAGAGGCTTTTCTCGCCGAGCAGCAACAGAAATGGCTGGATACCTCAGACAGTCCTCTGCAGCCGTCTACTAGGGGAAGTGGTCCATCTTCTGTGGTTGGTGTCGTGGACAGGGTCTCTCTCCTCTCAGAGCCACTCTTCAGCAGGTAGCGGATTTCCTCGTCTTCCTTCGCTGAGAGAAGCTCCTCTCCGTCTCTGCAGTTAAGGGCTACAGAGCCGCCCTGGCCCTAGTCCTTAAACTGCGAGGTGTGGACATCTCTTCTTTTGAGATCTCCCTCCTGATAATGAGCTTCAAGAGGTCTTGCCCACCCAGGGAACTCAGGCCCCCGGGGTGGGATGTGACTCTCGTCTTTAGGAGTTTGACTCGCAGACCCTTCGAGCCACTTTGAGAGTCGTCAGACAGGGATCTGACCCTCAAGACCCTCTTTTTGCTGGCCCTGGCATCGGCAAAGAGAGTAGGGGAACTTCATGGTCTTTCCTTCGATGTCAAGCATTCCAGGGGATGGGGATCCGTGACACTCGATTTCGTCCCAAACTTTGTAGCGAAGACTCAGAATCCTTCGGTCCCTGACGACTGGTTTGAGTCCTTCACGATCCCCTCCCTGAAGGATTTCACCAATAATGATGCGGATGAGATGCTACTTTGTCCTGTGAGGATGCTACGGCACTATCTGAAGAGAACTCAACACCTCAGGCCTGAGTGTCGACGCCTC
This sequence comes from Macrobrachium nipponense, assembly GCF_015104395.2. NCBI lineage: Eukaryota > Metazoa > Arthropoda > Malacostraca > Decapoda > Palaemonidae > Macrobrachium > Macrobrachium nipponense. The sequence goes on along the minus strand of NC_087210.1, from coordinate 1,346,264 downwards.
TTCATTAACACCGGGGTTACCAAGAAAGAAGTTTCCAAGAACACTCTTTCTTTCTGGCTGCGTGAGGTGATCATGAGGGCGTACGAGACAGCTGGCAGTGACAACACCTGTACCCTTTGTCTGAGAGCCCACAAAGTCAGAGGTATTGGTCCAACCCTTGCGTTCCGCAAGAACTTTTCCCTGTCGCAGGTTCTGAAGGCAGGGGTTTGGGCCAACCAGACCACCTTCACTTCTTTCTACCTTCAGGATATCACCCACAGGTCCTTGGACACTTTTTCCTTGGGACCCGTGGTGGCTGCTCAACAAGTTGTGTAGTCTACCCAGCACCCGAGCGGACAGAACAGCATCGCATCCTTGTGTGACTGCATGAATGGACGAGTGAAAGAGAAAAGAGAATGTGACTGGCTTCTTTTTCTCCTTTGTTCTTCTCCTCTATCTGTGGGCAGAGGGCCGCGGTCGTCACTACGCTGAACAGAAGGCCAATGCAGGTAAGCTACACAACCGAACTCCATTCTATCCCTTTCAGTAGGGATAGGAGTGTTTATCTACCACTACCCAACAAGGGGGGGAGTGGAAGCCAACAAGAGACAAACCCATAACTTTACTTTGGCTCTTGAAGTAGGAACTAGTTCTTGCTTTTTGCTATTTATAAGAGGTACGCTTGCCTCCCTCTTATAAATCTGGTCCAGAAGTCTCACTGATCTTGCGGTGCACACCCCAATCAGCTGGACAGAGGCTAGGATCCCTCCCTCTGCTCTTATGACCAGGGAGGGAATCCAAGGTAGGACGAACACCAGTCTGTTCATAAGACTCAGATTCCACCCACCAAGAAGTGAGTCTTCCTATTGTTAAAGAACCGAGGGTTTGTATACGTATCGGAATAAATAACAATTTGTCGGAAATTGTATTTTTCGTAACTATACAAACCTGAGGTCCTTTACATATAGTCCCACCTCATGCCACCCCTCACTCTGCATTTCCTGGGCCTCAAGCAAAGTGACTCCTCTCCTCGCAGTCGAGCTGACCGCCAACTGCCGGACAAGTAGTTAACTACCGAACCCCCTTGTTCGAAGCTTATGACCGGTTCAGCTGCAGCTAAGTACCTTCCTATTGTTAAAGGACCTCAGGTTTGTATAGTTCGGAAAAATACAATTTCCAACAAATTGTTATATTCTTCTAAATGGAGAGAATTAAGGTAGTAACTGTTCCTGCTTTTTCCTGTCCCCTCCTTTCTTATAGATGGCTGATTTTGCTACTTGAAAACACGTGACATGCTCAAGGGTATTTTTTTCTGTCTCTTGTAAAAATCGTAATACGTAAACACCTTTCAGATTTACAGCACAACTTGGAAGCTGCAGAACTCCATCCTTTTTTATACTGTAGTAGTAGCTGTGGTCACTTCAACAATGCAGTAGTCTCATTATCTCTCTCTTAGAAGTTCACTCTTGACGTGGTTTGGAAATCGTAAAGCCGTTGGTCCCGTTGCTGAATAACCACTGGTTCCTGCAATGTAAAAACACCATTCAAACAAACAAACAAACAAACAAACACTCTCTCTCTCTCTCTCTCTCTCTCTCTCTCTCTCTCTCTCTCTCTTGTATTGAATTAGTTCTTCACATTTTGTGCTTTGCCAGTCTTGATGTGGTCTTTTGAGGTGTCATTCCTCACTACATAATTGCTGAAGCTGCTGTGTACACACCACAAGATTTGATGGATTATTGCATACCAGATATACTTGTCAGGAGTCTTTCACACTAGATATGCCTTGCTGGGATCCCTCCTGTACATTGTGTGCTGTTAAGGTGCCCCTGCCATTATCTGTTCTTCCAAACATAGTGATTAAGTCACTTACTCTTAACATTTTTGTACCAGATTTCTTACTCTAAACTCATTCTCCTCCAACACTTTTACAAATGTTCAGCTGTTCCTTGATCTCAGATGTTTGGACCTTAGTGTGTTATGAATGCTAGGGGTAAAGGTTTTTTGCATTTGTCACCAAAAATTGATGTGAACTTCTAAGTTTTTTGTCAAATTTTGAGCGTACAATAATTTGGGCTAAGATAAGTTGTGAGTTTCATCATGTCATAGTTTTTATACTTTTAACACTAGGGACAAAGTGAGAACTAGAGCAGTCTTGAAACATTAATCTATAAATCTGTAAGTGTAAAGAATATTGTATAACTAATTATTATTAAGGGATATAAGTTGAAGTACGGAATCCTTACCTAAGTATATGTATGTACATTGTTGGAAAGGAATTAAATAAAAAAAAGACTCCTTGGGGTCAGCACTGCAGCGCCCCGAGGAGGGAGTGTCCTCGGCAGAAGGTATTATAAACAAAGTCAGCCACCAGCTTAGAAGCCAACTCAAAGGGCTGTTTTCTAAGCTGATTGCTGAGAAGGGAAAGCCTCCACATACTTCCCTTGTGCTCTTCTAGATGTATTCCTGTTTTCTTTGTAACTGGTTAAGACTGTTAGACCCATTCAAATTTAAAAGAAGACTTACGTACAGGTAGTCCAATGACGATGTGGGAAGGTTCCCACTGGGACTTGTCTACCATTCACTCTTATGACTGGATTTGTAAAATGCTTGACATGTAATGCCTTGTGATGTGGTGTATTGAGTCTATATAGCTTTACAGCCAGAATTTTGTATCAGACAGATGTTTGATGGCCCCAGAAGCCAAGTTCATTTTTTCTGTGAATAGCTTCTGGAAAAATCTGTAATTTTTCATACATTTTGATATGCTGTTTTTTGTTTGTTCTTGAGATTTCTTGCAGGAATTTCTCCCATGTCTTGTTACAGAACTTGTCTTGTTTTTTTATATAATCATGAGGAACATAAAGCAGAAAACGTTTGTTTATTAGTATATATTTTAGAGGAAGTTAGTAATTTTATAGTTGGTCAGAACTAGTTAATAATTTTGTAGTTGTGATGCAGCTGATAGAATTCTTACCCTGGAGTTCTGTGGATAAATTGACTAGTAAATATTTGTTGACAGAGTTACTTGCTGTCTGTAAAGAATGTTGATTTTACAGTGGATATTTAACTAAATTACTTTGTATATTAGATGTAAAAATGCTCTATATGAATGATAGAATTCTTTTAGAAAATTATTTAAGCTATTTATTAGATTCTGTTGTTTAAAATGCTGTGTCCAAGTTCATGTAGATTATTTATTAGTATTAGAAAGCTTGCTTTCTTTACCAGAATATCTGTTTTTGATAAGTACTGATTATAATTTATAACCAACTAGATGTCTAAAAACTAAAACATTAAACGTATCAAAACATTTAGAAAGGCAAAAAGCTATCCTTTTGGCTAAGTACATGACAAAACTTAAATTATACCGTAGATACATGCCGTTCTTCCAAAAGGGGATATCAGCTTGGGGCTTAAACACCTTCTTGTTTTAGTCTGCCACAACATTTCATTCGTGTACCTGACACAAAGGAGGGATAAATACCACAATGGCTATGTTTTTAGAGAATGGGCAAGAATCCTTACAAATTAATAACATTCTCAGTAATTAGACCTAAACTGGTGTATACATAGATTCGAATCTTGGAGAGATTATGATGGGTGTGATTATCCTTGAGTGGATAAAAGAATATATTTTAACAATTCTCTCAAGGTAGTGGGTAATAATAAAGTCTTTTGTATACTAGAAAAGTTATATACTGGCACTAAATACTGGACAAAAAAAGTGTGATGGGAGTTTTGTGGTTCTGTGAAATATCCAGATTAATAAATGCAAAGGTTAAATGTGGAAACATTTCTTTTCCTTGTCTGTAAATTGGGTTTTGGGAACTGCCCATATCTTTAGGTTACTTGTCTAATGAAAGCTTGGCTGTTGTGAAATAATTCCAATGAATGGTTTCGTCAAATTTGGTTGAATTAGAAGCTGTAGGTCAAGTCAACTGTCCTTTCTGCACAGCCAGAGATTACAGATACTATTGAATGCCAATAGTGGTAATTATAGTGTGAGGGTTGCATCCTGCCTCCTTTGGAGTCCATAACTTTTTTCACACTACTGTTTCTAATTGCACACTCGTCTGTATGAGTCCTGGAGCTACTTTGACATCTAGTTTTCGAGATTTCTTTTCAGGGAGTCTCAAGAAAGCGAATACAGCGGGTCCACTCTATTATTCTTTGGACATATCTGGTTCTTTGGTCTTGATCTTGTGTTGCTGTTAGCCTTCCTTCTGTTTACTTCTTGAGTTCTCCCCTCTGCAGCCATTGCCATGTTTCATTGCTGATCAGTTATTTAGTCCTTCTTTCTGTGCACTCCATAGCCACTTCTTCATTGGCTTTCAGGTATTGCCCCAATGCTCTGCTCTCGATGTCGAGGCAGTCCTCTTTGCTTTGTAGACCTCTCTCTTTCCTTCCTTTTGTATTAGGTATAGTCTGTCCGTATTTGCTCTTGGATGTAGTGCTTTGTGTATTTTCATGTGAGTCCTAGTTTTCTGGGTAATGCCACTGAGTTCAGCCTTCGTCCACTCCACTACTCCTGCTCTGTATCTGATTACTGGTACTGCTCATGTGTTTATGGCTTTCATGTCTTTGCCGTTGAATTTTGACTTGAATATCACCTTAAGTCTCTGCATCTATTCTCTCCTGATTGTATCCTTCATCTCTTGGACTACCGCCATAAGTCTACATACGTATATTCTTTTCTGATCGTAACCTTCATTTCTTGGTGTTTTACATCATCATCTATTATTCCCAGGTATTTGTATCTTGTATTTTCTATGTGTTTGATGCTTGCCACTTTGCCTCTTTTTTTGTATGTTGACCAAGGTGCATTTTTCTTTTCCAAACTCCACCCTGATGTCCCCAGTTACAATCCTTACAGTCTGGATTAGGTTAACGGTTTCCTTGATGCTCTTACCATGCAGTTTGATGTCATCAATGAACATCAGATGGTTAATTTTGTTACCTCCTTTCTTGAGTCGGTACCCAGCATCCATCTTCTGTAGTATGTACTACTTTTGTCTTGGGAATCAGAGCTTGTAAGTATTGTATTCCAGTTGCGCATTCTATTTAATAGGGAGCTGATGGTGTTTTCCTCTGCCCCATATATCTTCAGGCATTCTATTAGCCACTTGTGAGGCACCTTGTTGAAGGCTTTCCTTCTCTTACCATTCTTCATTACCATTTTGTCTATAAGGAACTGGTCTTTTGTTCCCCTACACTTCGTTCTGCAGCCTTTCTGTTGTTGGGAATAGTGTTTGTATCCTTTAGGTAGTTGTATAGCCTGTCACTGATGATTCCTGTTAATAACTTCAACATTATTGGTAGGCAGGTATTAGGCCTTTTGTTACATGCTATATCCTTGTTCTTGCCTTTCTGTACTAAGGATGTTCTTCCTGTGGTCATCCATTATTATTATTATTATTATTATTATTATTATTATTATTATTATTATTATTATTATTATTATTATTATTATTATTATTATATTATTATCATCATTATTCAGGAGAAAGTCCCATTTTTATGGAATAAGTGCACCACAGGGACCACTGACTTGAAATTCTAGCTTCCAAAGAATACTAATATGTTGGTCATCGCCTCAGTGGCGTGGTTGGTTTGGTGTTTGCTTCTCACCTCGGTGGTCGCGGGTTCGATTCTCGGCCATTTCATAGAGGAGTGAGAGATGTGCATTTCTGGTGATAGAAGTTCACTCTCGACGTGGTTCGGAAGTCATGTAAAGCCGATGGTTAAAAACACCATGCAAAATAATATGATGGTCCTTTGAAAGAAGTTACTGAAGATAGCAGGGAATGCAGAAAGAAGAGATCACATATTAGAAAAGAAGTAAAGGTAAATTAGCAGGTTGATAAGCAAATAGATAAACATATAGATAGATTGGTAAAATACAAGGTGATTTGTTGTTGGGTAGCAGTGCATTGCATCTTCAGTGATGCTTGAGAGATTGGTGGGATACATGTCCATGAGAGGAGGTGCTTAAATTGTGGTGCTATTTTGAGAAAATTCCCAGTTGGGGATGTGTAATAGGAGGTTTTATTTCCTATTGTTATGGATTGAAATACTTATGATGAGTCTCACTAACAAATGATTCTATACTGTGTATATCAGCACTTGGGTAGTTTGATTCAGTGCTGTATGATGTCAGTTTCCTTAGTGATTGTCTGGAGTTTGAGAAAAGATGTAGTGTACAACATTTATATATCATGGCCCTCAGGAAGTTTACTGAAGATTACTAGTTTTGGATTACCAAAACTAATTTCGTCTTCATGATGGTAGTTAGTTTGGGATTAGGGCTAGTTCCTTATTTGGTACTTCAGAATTTGAAGGGTTAAATCACAGTGGTTGATCCCTGTAATGAGAACAATTAGATTAGAGTATGACATTTTTAAGTGCTGTTAATATATAATAATATTAAGGTTTGGGTTTTGGAAGAGTGTTCTACAGTAAACTTTGATCAAGGTTCTTAGTTCTTTATAGTAAATTCTGGTTTACAGGGAATCTTGATTGTAAATCTTGAATAAACTTATCCAGTAAGTATTCATTCATGTTTGTCTAGTCTGGTACTCGGCAAAAAAACTTGTACTTCTTGTTAGCAGAAAATTATACATATTCATAAAGGATTAGCATGTGGTGGTCTTGTTTGGCGTATTAAGAAAATATACGTTAGTAAGTATTTTGTTTCCAGATGTCCTTTGGTGACAGTGGAGTTTGGTGTTGAGAAAATATACAGTGACAGGGGAATGTGGAGTTCTGAAATTAATTCATAATAATGGTGGAGTTTGTCATTCAGTGTCTGTTAGTTCTTATGAGCAGGATTTCCTGTCTCAGCTTATGGTATATGAGGTATTTGTGTGTGTACTGTTCCTTATAATAATTTGTGCTCCAGGCTTGGTGATAATTTGGGATTGTCTTGTTAGTGCAAAGTGGTAAATTTCAGCCTTAATATAATTTGAGTTCAAGGTGTAAAGTCTACGAGTGTAAAATATGTATCGGTGTTTGAAGGACGTTAGGGATTCAAAAAGTTTCTAGTATTGTTGCTAGACTTTGGTTTAGAAAGTCTGTTAGTCTGTGATACTTTGAGGTGTCAAGAAGTTTATATCAAGGCATCTTTGCATTCAGGAAGTTCGCTATTGTTTGGTCATTTTATTTATTTGAAAGTCTGTCAAACTGTGATACTAGTACTGCATAGTAGATGCTTCAGAAATGTGTTTTTTCACGATTATATCCCTTCAGAGGGACCGCTTTGAATTTGGTAACATTTTAACTTAATGGATTTATGTAATTATCAGCCACCCAACTATGATTATTTTTTCCCATGGTACGGTTTTAGTTCTGATAAGTTTTTAGATTAATGTCTTCAATTGGATTGTAAGTGTAAAGAATAGGTTAGTTTAAGTTTGGAACCATGTGAAATTGCTGTTGGCTGTAAAATATCTTCAAAATATTACAGTGCAAGCTGTCGTAATTATAGGACCTTTGTTACTTCAAGGACTGTGTCGCTTTTCTAAAAGGCCAGACCCCCAAAGTGTGTCAAGTTGAGTTGATAATGGAGCTTTGCATTCTGGGAGTGCATTAATATGTAATAGTTTCAGGCTTTGAAGGTTGTTTAGTTTGCAGCATTATCTGTAAAGGAAATACGTTAGTGATATATGCTTATTTACAGTATCTGTGACTGCTTTTGCTTTTTGGGGAAGTCTGTTGGTTTTTTATAATCAGGCTAACAGAATTTCTGTTAGTTTTGGTAATATTGCATTCTTATATCTGAATTTTTAAGCCTTAGCCTAGAAAATCTTAGTCTGTGGTCTTTTTGGCGGAAAGATTGTTAGTTTTTGAGTTGGTTTTTATTTACAAAGGTTGTCTGTTAATTTATATGTTTTTGGCTGCAAAAGGTTTGTTAGTTTGTGTATTTTTCTACATAGGAAGGATTGTAGGTTATGAGATGTTTTAGTTATTTTTGGCCACCCTGTGTAATTCGTGTGATTTGGAGATGGGATATCTTGTAACTTGTGAGTTTTAACATGAAGAAATACTTTTCGTTCACTAGTTTTCGGCTTGTTTATGACTGAAAGTATGTTGATTTGGGAGAGTGGGTTTTTAAGAAAGTGTTTTTGTTCAGGAGTTTTGTGTCCTTGAGATTATGTTATGGGTATTTTTTGCAGCAGTTGTTAATGTAATTTTGTTTCATAGTAAATGTGTTAGCATGTCTTTTCATGTTTTGGTTTACAAAGTTTAAGAGAGTATTTGTCCAGAAATTTTTCAGTGTTTTTGCCAAGAGTATGTCCATTGGAAGAGTATTTTGTGCTTGAAAAGTGCTGGTTTGGTTGAGTTTTGTTCTCGAAAAGCGTGCTTGTGTGGAAGTTTTGTACCTGAAAAGTCTTACCAGTTTTGGAGAATTTCATGCCAAAAAGTGTCAGTTTGGAAGTGCATTGTACTTCGCAGAGACAGTTTGGAAAAGTTCCATATCCAATTGTCCCTATTGGAGAACTTTGTACCTGAAGAGCATTAGTTTGGGAGATGTTTGTTACAGAAAGCTTAGGGAGAGCTTGGTGATTAGAGCCAGTTCATGAAAAAGTAATAAGATATAGGTTATTATTTCTGAAGAAACAAGATAAAATGTCAACTGTATATCTTGTATGGTGAGCAAATAACCTGTTTGAAATCACTGAATCTTTGAGGTTTGTCACCAGTTTGGTAGTATAAGCCTTTTAATTCAGTGAAGTTTCCTTGAAGTTTTTCCCAACTAGTAGTACTTATTGGTCATGGACTGGGCAAATGTTAGTGCTTTCTTAATGGATTTGATGTGTTTGGAACTATTTTTCATGTATGACACTGTTCCAATGTTTTGTGTGAAATGGCAAATTTCTGAGTCTCGTAACATTGTTCTGGTTAGCAATTAACAACAACAGCTTTCACAGACATGTCTGCTCAACATCATACAGTATTTCATATAGATTTTTTTGCAAAACAGTGTAAAATAATGGTTTATATAGGCCTACTCTGATAGAGAATACATAATGATATGTAAAGTCCTGTAAAAATCAAACTCAAAACAGTGAAAGGAATATCCCAATCAGGTGCTATACATTAATTCCTAATTAACTGGCAATGAGATTAATTTGTAAGATGGTACTGCACAGAGCCTAAACTGACCTGGTGATCCGCGTGTACGGTGAAGGCTGACGTTAGTCCGACCTGCTGCCCTGCTTGGGGAGGAAGAACGGGCCAGGAGGATAGTAACAATGCACGTCTCCAACCATTTACCCGACTCAATCACTTACACTGAATGGTGTCATGTGGCCAAAAGACGAGTTATTTAAGGTATTTAGGTCACTCGTCTGCTTTTGTTGGGACTGTTTGTGTTAAGGTGTAATTAATTGCTTTTGTCGTGACGGAGCCTGAAGGAGGCCTTATAGTTTTTGGATAAAATAAAGTTAATTGGATTTTTTCTTTTGCGAATTTCCTTTAATTGTCGTTTTCATGAAGACATCTGAGCAGACAATAGATGAATATTCGTACTTATCAAAGAATTGTTGATATAAATTAAAAGTCATGTCAAATGCTATTAATAACAATAACGCCAAGCCAAACTAAGTGCATAACTGATCTTATTTTAGAAGGAAAGAAGCTATAGCTGGAAATTCATAAAATTTAGTAATGATTGAGTATAAAAGTTTGTGGGCACACATTACAAATTCAATTAGAGCTTTCTCTTTATATGAAAGTCAAATAGCAAAAATGCTAAGACAGATATTGACTACAATTAAGTTCCTGAAACATTGAGTTTACAGTAAATTGATATTAGCAAATTGAAACTGATCATGTGAATAAGGCTGCCTGTTAGGTAATATGTTTTGCAGACGTAATTGGTGTTTTCTTGTTCAAAATAAACCCGTTAGTAACGAATATAAAGGAATGAAGGTTCAAGAAACGTTTATTGATGGAACAAAGATCTCATGAAAAGATTAAAAGTCAGTCATAAAGAGTATTTTTGTATCTAGGGGGTATCACTGCTAAAAATTTGACAAAACGATAAAAAGTCTGTCATATAGAGCATTTTGTATTGTATTTAGGTGTTATAACAGTTACAGAAATGGATAAAATTTAACATTTTTCTGTCACTGCACATCAGTAACCAGTAGTGTTAGCAGTTTGGTCACGTCAGTGTTAGTATCAAGATGTCAAATTTGACTGCTAAATGCCAGAGAAATATTTAGTAAGGAATAGTACTTGAACGATATAGCGAAGTTATTTCAGTAAACTCTTTCTTATATTGAGGAACCAGTCAGTCAGGAATATAGGCTACATCACAAGTAGGAATATATAATCACAAATAGCCACACAACTTCACTGTGTATATATATAAGTATATATATATTATATATATATATATATATATATATATAATTATATAATATATATATATATATATATATTATATATATATATATATATATATCTATATATATATATATCACAATATATATATCATCTATATATATATATATATATATATATATATATATATATATAGATATATATATATAAATATATATATATATATATATATATATATATATATATATATATTATATCATATATAATATATATATATATATAGTAATAATATTATATATCATATATATATATATTCTATATATAGATATATTATATACAATATTATATATATATATATATATATATATATATATATATAATATATATATATATATATATATATATATATATATATTATATAAGTATATATATATATATATATATGTATATATATAGATATATATATATATATATATACTATATATATATATTTTTTTTATTTATTAATATTTATTTTTTATATTTTTTTTTTATAATATTAATATTATTATATATAATATTTATGATATATATATATATATATATACGATATATATATATATTATATATATATATATACTATATATATATATATATATTATATATATTGTATATATATTTGTCATTGACAAATTAAAGGTTCTTATAAAACTCATGATTGAGTTTTGGAATGAGGTTCTTCTCACATAGATCAACAAGGTCGTTTTTCTTTTGGCTTGCTATTCCTGGTTTTTCATTAAAACAAGGTACCAGTTTTATGTATCCCTCACAATTCTTATTTTTGACTACACTTGTTTCCTGGTAATCTTTAGAATATGAATGCTTAGAGAAAACTGAAGTTGGCGAGTCCTTAACATCCTTCAGCACTCTGACTTCAGCAAGTTTGAGCCCTTTCGTGTTCATAGGACTAATTTCATTTGCTAACATTTTGATGTTATAGAAGTCTTCATAACAGTTCCTTGACATTGAAAGGATTTCCTTTTTTCTTGGCAGTTGGAATAGCATTTATAAAAGATTCTGGAACATAAATTGGTTCACTTCTGGGGAGCCGTTTGACTTGTCTCCCAATCAAGGAATGAGCAGAATCTCCATCATTCTGTGTGTGTCCTTTATAAAATATTTGTGTGTTATTGAATTCATTTCCAACTTATCTACTGCATATAAGTAAAGAGCAAGCAAGAACTTATCATTTTTGCTGGCCAGCACAATTATCTAAATAGAAGATGATGCCAGTTTTAATTGTTTGACACACTTCCTTTATGTAATCCAACAAACACGTACTAACTCATTGACTCCATGATGACTGTTTGCTTCATCCCAAAAATAACAGTTGCATGAATTATTTTAGAATGTAAAAAGTGAAATTCAAAACGTTAAATTTTGATCTGTAATAGAACACATTAAAATCTCCTTTGGGTTAACTGTGTCGCTGCTTGTAAATCATACACAGAATCTGCTGATGTCTTATCAGTTACTTTCTTAGACCTTGATAATTTCTTTTCAAGTAGGTGTCACTCGTAACTTTCTTTTAAATCAGCCTTTTCACTTTCTTTAGCGTTGTCGAAAGGTGTGCAAATATCACATTGATCCTTTTTAGGAATGAAAAAAGAAATGTTATATTCTTGTATAAATATTCTATAAGAAAGAGTATAGTTTCCAAATGGCAGTTTTTCTTCTTTGCATTTTGCTACGTAGTCATTGTGAATATCAGCAATTGATTTGCTCCCATCAATGTATGTCCTTGAAGATTTTGCTCTTGTGTAGAGTCAATATGCTCTTTGATTTTAGCTCGAATACCATGCTTGCCTCTAAGATCAGATTCAATAAGAAAACCGGCAACTTTTTTTTTTCTTTTTTTTTTACCAAAGCTGTTCGGAAAAGGCGATCATTTATGTCTAATGTGTTCTTGAAGAACAGCTTGCACACTAATTTCTTTATCGTCAGTGTGAAAATAAAAAGCATTATTAAGTCTTGTAATATTTGTGTAGGGAAAGTAGAGTAGATATA